>NW_009614450.1:16180-116564 GCF_000690535.1 Cariama cristata | reverse complement strand
TGGGCTGCCAGGGGACAGCTGATCTCACCGTGGGCTGTACCAGGGGCTGGCAGGGAATCTCTGCTCCGGGCCTGCAGCACCTCCTCCCGTCCTTCTTCTGCACTGACCTGGGGGGGCTGCAAAGGTGTTGCTCTCACATAGTCTTACTCCCCTCTTTGGCTGCAATTGCTGTTGTGCAGCAACTTTTTTCCCTTCTCCACTCTGTTATCCCAGAGGCGCTACCACCATCGCTGATGGGCTCAGCCTTGGCCAGTGGTGGGTGCGCTTGGGCCCCGCGGTCATGGTTTGGAGCCAGCTGGCATTGGCTATATGCCACGTAGTGGAAGCTTCTAGCAACTTCCCACACCAGCCACCCCTGTAGCGCTCCCCTCTACCAAAACCTTGCCATGCCAACCCAATACAATGGCGTAGCATAAACTGAGCACTGTATCTTTCTCCCTCATCTCTCTGATGGAGCAGGGCATTTATGTTTCTGGTCAGTGTTGTGTTTTCTTTTTAGCCTGTGTGCCCCCTCTGTGGCATAGAAATTATTTCCTTATAGCCATTTTTACAGAGCAGGGTAAAAGTTGATGTATTCATTACCGAGGCTCCCCAGGCATTTTTTTGTGCAATTTATAGAGATGTACTGAATGAAAGATATCTACTGCCAGCTTGTCAGCCTGAGCATGGGACTGTGCAGTCCTTCTCAGCAAGTGCCTTGTCTTGTGACTCCTGCCTGCTCTCCAGTGGCTTTGAAAAAAAGCAAAGGGGACTTGAAAGCCAAAACAATAGTGACAAATTGAAATGTAGAAGTGATACTTCAGAACATCTCCTGCTCCCATGCACATGGTGTAGAATGGTCTTTACCCCTTGAGATGCTAGATCATTTTGTAAAATGTTGTATTTCAAAAAATAAAAGAGGAAAAAAAGCAACCTTTTCTCTTTCTTGTAAAGTTAATTAAAACATAGGAGATAGTACTAGCAATGTATCAATAATGCTGTAACGTACAAATTTTGCACCTACTGCATGTTGACCAGGGCTGACACTTCTTGTAGGAGAAAAAAATACATTTCCCTGAGGATAAAAAGGAAGATAAAGTTGACATAAACTGCTTAGAATTGTGAGCTGAGAATGCTATTCCCAGCCAATGCTAGATTTTCTTCCTAAAGGATGGCAAGCTTCATTGCAAATGAAAATCTTTATTGTCTTAGTAGCTTCGTTTGTGACCTGGCTTCTTTCACTCTTTCTACACAGAAATGCTCCCCCCGTGAATGTTTTTTCTTCTTTCATGCTTTATTTTTTCAGGTGTGCCATAAGATTGGCAAGACAGTGCATAAAATACTAAACTGTTCAGAAATTTCAAAGTAAGTTTTTTGTGCAATCTATAATAGAATTTTTTTGTGCATTTTAATAAAAATGTTGTTGGGTTTTAGGTTTTCCTTCCTCATTTCTTTTTCTCTGTGTCTTTCCATTTTTTTTGTCACTGGACACAGCAGTGTCAGAATACCCAGGCTTCATCGCATTTCCATCTCAATATTAGACTTCAATTTTACTTTTAATTTTTTTTTTTTTTTAATTTTAATTTTATTTCCTCTTATCAGTAAAGGTAAGTCTGAACAGGGGATTTTCTTAGAATATTTCTTTATTTCTTTTCAGAATTTTTAATTCCTTCAGATTAATATAAATGAAGAGATTTTAAGCTAGTCTCGCACTGAGTTTTGTCATGTCTCTTCTCCTACGTTACTGTTCAGTGAGTACCACAGCAAATAGCATTCCTTGATATGTTAACACTTCTTGCTTTTTGTACCAACTTCTAATTTTGTCAAAGGTGGCGTGATCTAGCGTAGCTTTGGAAATGAGATCCTCCACGGCTGTCCAAAGAAGCAGTTGTGAACAGTGCTTCAAATGTGTTCCTATGTATTAATGCAGCTTCAGCTTCCCTAATTTTGTCTTACATGGCATATATGGCTTCAGTACAAGCAAACCACATAATGAGTCACGTGCAACAGAGAGAAAGATAAAGAAGTGAAATGAATTGAAAAAAGTAATTACTGCAAACGAGAGGAAGGATTGCCTTCTTGCATTGAGCAAGATGTTTCATTAGCGTCTTATTCCATTAGCAGAGGGTGCATCTTCAGGTCGTAGTTCAGAAAAATAGGAAAATAAATGTTTATTTTGGGTGAGTGTAAATAACAAGCAGAAGGTATTAGTGAAGATTCTCTGGAAGCACCTTTCAGTTTAGATCCAGTTCTGAACTTCTCCATATACTCTAGAGTTGTACCTAAACTTTGACAGATGATACAGTGTCAACAGCTTGTCTTTTGAATCATTAATTCAAGTATATGCTTAAAAACGATTATGTGTCTAGAAAGATAGGCAGTTAGAGCTCAGAGAGAAAAAGAGCATGATTCTTTTCCTCTTGTGTTCTGTTTTCATGGATTGTGTTGATTACATCATTCAGGCAGGGAAGGGAGAAGCACAGAGGTTAGGTCACCTTAATGACGGCAAATAAAATGTGTTTCTTCCATAGAGGTGAAGAACCTTTTTAATTAGATGTTTGTGGAGCACTATTATTTTTTTTCATACATTATTTTTATTGTGGTTGTTTTCCCAGGACTCTGCACTTAACAGAGGGATGTTTTATGTGGTGTGTTCTTGTTTTGTGCATGGAGGCAGAAGTTTTAATGTTTTTTTTTAAGGAGCAAGGAATATATATAACACACATATATTATTTATACCTGCTCTTTAGATACACTATCCTAGTTTTTGTCACTTAAAAGTAACAGAAATAGCGAGCTTTTTATATACACCATTTCCCACAAAGTGTATGCAACATGACTTCTGGGATATCTGTTTGGTTATGCTTTGTAGTTTCATAGATCTAGTACTCTGGAGTAAAAAGCTCTATTAAAATTTCTTTAGCATTGTTTTGATAGATGAACCTTTTTCATAGAAAAAAGTTTGTCTAAACCAAAAAACTTCCCCAAGATAGTGACAGCCTGCCGATTCCATGTGTCCACTGTATTTTGAAAATTACAAAATTTTGGAATTTTGTAATGGTTTTGAAAATCTTTCGTGTTCTTGAGTTTTCTGTCTGAAATAACCTAGACTAGAGCAGCAAAGGAACCTAAAGGGGCTGTGGGAGCCCAAATGCTAGATCACTAAAACTGCAGCTACCTGGCCACGTTCTGGAAGGAACAACTTCCAGAACAGGTTCCCTGAGGGATCCAAGTGGATATTTGAAAGCAGAGGTATAAGAACCAGAAAAGCAAGCATGCAGATGCATCTGCTTTTGACAGGATATACTAAGAGCAAGCTTGTGTTTTAAATGTTGTCCCTCATCAGGCCTTTATGTTTGGATGCTAGGAGGATATTTGGATGCAACACTTGGAATTCCCATTCCAGCTTCTGGAGTTGGATTTCTAAACCTTTTCTTCCAAAGCACAACTGCCATGGAGGAGCTAATGCCTTTATTTAATATAATAACTGCGTGATTAATATATCCTGTCAGTGTGTGGGAAACCTGAATTCAATTTCCTCCTCTGCCTGAGGGATTTGAACTCCAGACCACACAAAGTGACCTGATCACCAAGCTACAGTATTTTGTGGGTGAAGAAGCCTCTCATTCATGCTTTCTAAGATGGCCAAGAAACATGCAAAATCAGGTATTACGGAGGCTAATTGATCTGTTATCCGGTGGTTAGTGTTCAGAAAACACAAGGCACTGGACGCAGCTTTTCCTATTCTGAGTAGTAACTCTATTAGGGTGCTGGATAGCAAAGGTATGCTTTCTAGCCACGTGCGTATAAGCTGTGAGCCAGTGGGTATTGTCTGAGAATACGCCTGTAACTGAGCTCTGCAGATCCAGCATATGAATGTGTACCCAGTCACTGAATCCCACAGGACTGTACAAGCAAGTGTTAGTGTCAGGCCTCTCCACGCTGTCTGAAAGTGGCTGAAAGCATAGCTTTAGGGAGCTGGATGTCTTGAACACCCAAAAGGGCAATGCAACCATGGGTGGCAGTCAAGCAAGTCTTCTGAGGATTGTAATTTTGCCATAAGCACAGGAGTCTGCCCACAGCTTTTTGTAAGTTCAAGGCAAGAACGACACTCCCTTCAAAAGCTGAAGGAAAGGATGAAATTTCTTGATCACTTTAGTGTGTTTTCAGGGCAATACCATGCTTGGCTGATTGCATTGGGTATGGTTGCCTGCCATTCCAACTTGCTGTTATACTGTTACATTTTATTGGTTGCTCAGTTATTTTCATTCCCAGTGCCACTACAGCTCTGAAAACAATTGTGGACGTGTGTAGGTCAAGGGGAAGGAAAATTAAGGGTCATCTTAAGTTTATACAGTGGTGCTTTTTCATTTTCTATAACGCTAACTACATTCAGGCTCCCTGTCGGGTAAGCTTTTTTTCCCTTGTCTGTTATTTTCAAAGAAGAGAGTGCATGTGACAGTCTGAGAATAGCACCAGCCTTAACACAGATGGTAGGGATTACACCACACTGAGCCTTGACCTTCAAAAGCCTGCCGTTTCTTTTCAAGGTTTCTCTTCTTTGACAGGTGGACTGGCTTTTGTCAATTACTTTCATTAATGCATTTTTTTTCATTATGATCAATTACCTGTGCTTTAGACCATGTCTCAAAATTACAGCAAAGCAGGTTCCAAATTGAAAAACTGAAACTCTTTCCCATATTTTTTTCCCCTTTCTGTTGTCCCAAAGTACTCTGAAGCACTGGACTATTTTACTCATAATGGAGAAATATCACTCAGTTTCTATTCATTTCTATCAGCCACTTGGTCTATGAGGTTCTGGGCAGCGCAAAAGGTAAAGGCTAACCTGTCTAATCTCTCATCAGGTTTGCAAGGACTGTATCTAAAAGATACTGCTTTCTGAGATGTTAAAGATTATTGAAAAAAAGCCAAAAGGCAACAGAAGTTGAACACTGATTTTATAATATGGAAAGAAACTTTGCATAGGCCAGATAAAGCCATTCCTGTAATACAGTGCTACTGTAATGTAAACATCAAATGAAAAATCAGCTGTTTCAGGCCAAGATCATTGAACTCAATGGAATGCACTTGTACAGATGAAAGCAGGATTTAGCCTTTTCTTCTTCAGAGATATTGACGAGCAGGTCAGAAATTCAAATGCTTATTGAAAACTTCATGACTTGAACAACCAGAGCCATAGTAGTCTGCAGAACTGGGCTGCGGATGTAGGAACAGATTGACTTGGGAGTTTGGTTGATCTCTGCTGATTGGGGCTAGCTGAAAATACCATAAATCCTTTTCTTCAATATCATAGAGTGATTTCTGTGACTGTAAGAAATGTGGGAATCAGTGACCAGTCAATAGGATACTGCATGTTTCTCCCACAGTTCAGCATCTCACCAAAGAAGTCTGGCTTGAATTCATTTCCAACAGATGTTCAAATTTCTCTGCTAATGGTCTACTTGTCCCTAACCTGAGACTATCTTTTCAGAATGTATAAAGACAAACCAGACCATAACCTGCCAGTTTATGACATTAAGGCAAAATGAGATTCTTCATTGCCTCAAGCCCTTTATACGGCCTCCTTGCTCTCTGCAAGAGAATGAGGGGCAGAAAGGCCAGGTCTGATTTGACCTGCCAGTGCAGTTTGCCCTTATTCACACAGGAGAGCGTAGTGTCAGCAAAAAGACTGCGCATGGTTTGGCCTGGGTCCTCTTTCCCAAATGACTGGCAGCGGATGATTTCTCAAGAGCAATAGAGATGAAGGGAAGCATTTGTAAAGGACTGAAATGTTTTTCTGGCTTGGTGCCTCCTTTTACACAGTGCTGAAACTGGAGGGATGATCTAGTCCCAAACCAAACCTTAAAAGGTGCTAACATACAGGACAGCCAGAGGGATAGAAACTCCTCATGGTACACAAGGGAGATAAGCAATTAATGCTCATTAATGTTAATAAGAGTTATTGCGTAAATCCTGTGTTTCCTGGACCAAGCAGAAGAAAGTCTAAAACCATAATAAATCTGTCTCAAATTTAGTAATATTTATTCCAACTACAGTATAATCACTAGAATAACATTGTGGTGCTGTAAAACATGTTGAAATATAGTGTTACATCATCGCTGCTATTTGTTACTATAATTTTAGTACAATAAATTATGGTGCAACCCATGGCTTGGGATTAAAACTATGGTTTTAATATGGCATTTTTAGTCTGTATAATACTTATGGTCCAGGACAATAAGAGTTTTGGTCTAAAATAAATAGGTGATAAAAAAGCCATATGAGATTTGCTTTTATTTTAAAACTTCATTAAAAAGGGATTTATCATTAGCACCAAAATGAGGGGAAAAAAAATAAAAATCTGAAATGTTCCGCAAATTAACTCCATTTTTACCATGTGACTTATCTTTTAAATGTAGCTTAAAAAACAAATGGTGCTCATTTCCTGCAAAAATCTTAATCATGTACAAAAATGAGCTCTTCACTTTGAAAGCCACAAGCTACCTAAAAAACTAGAAACAATTACAAAGTAGGCTTTTTTGTTTCAGTACTGAAATGAAAATGATTTTCAGAATCCTGAATGAGAATTTTGCCTCAGATTCTAGTAAAAGTAGGTTAGGTCTCTTATGAGTACTACTACTGTGAATAACTTGGAGGAGCTAAGCCAAATATGTGCAGGATTTGGATTTTTTTTTTTTTTTTTTTTTTTGGACAAATCGTATGAGAGTAGGAATGTGTAATACATTTTAGAAATTCAGATATTTAGAAAGAATTTGCTCAGGTAGAATCTGCCTAAAATTTAATTTAGTACCTACGCTGTGTCTTATCTGCAGGTCTAGCAGATGCTTTAGCAGTCACAGGAACTATTTATTTTAAACATAAAGGTTTTGGAAAAAGGGAGATTATGTTAATTTCTTCTATACATAGCACCCCTTTGAAAAGGTGCTGAAACATTTACAGATTAAAACCACGGGAATAATTTCATCATCAAGTGATGCATCTTGATCTGCACAAAAGCTAGTTTGCATCCTTCCTTTATGAGACGATGACTACAGACAGAATTGACCTTTATTTTTAAGAGATGCTTGCAAACACTCAGAAAACCTTGCTGCCAGCTGGTCAGGTTAAAGCATGCAGCAGAATGCTCTTGTCTGCAGGGCCACTGAGGAATGAGTCTGGGTATGACCCTAAATACAACCTGGCTTCTTCCGGTGCCTATGGTCGCAAACATCCTGCCGAGTGCCTATCTCCGTGCGCCGGGCGCGGGACTGAGCCACCGCCAGGTACACCTCAGCCTCCCTGATGCCTCAGACACCTGGCTTTGTGTCTCCTCTGCAGAGCATCCCTCTAGCTGCTTTCCTCCCATCCAGCTTGCCTTGGGGATTGCCTTAAAAATTAGTGTGGGAATAGCAAGTGAGAGCTCCTGACACGGACTCTCAGTATTTGTAGGTTATTGTTCCATTCCTCAGCAGAAAAGCTACGGCCTCTTTCAAAACACTCGAGCAAGTAATTGCAGTAATACAATGATACAAATAAAAGCTAGTTCCTTAAAAAACATCTAGGTTTTATTTCACAGTTCTTGTCAGTGACGTCTCATAAAACTAGTACTACTATAGGTGGTAAAAAAATTATCCGAGATAACGAATCTTTTTGTTGTGGTTTTGTTTTGTGCTTGTGAAATTATCTGATTATTGATTATATTCTATAGAATAAAAACCCATAGTACATCAACAAAATGTGTAAAAAGACCAAAAGCTTTGTCTTCGTCTAAGTAATATATAAGCATGTCTCAGAAATATTATTATTCACTGCTGAAAGTGTACCTAATTTAAAAATGTTTCACATACTGCCTCCCCCAAAAGTTGACAACAAGTTTTCAGCAAAATATTTTTTTCTTTGTGATATGTAGTTTCAGTTTATTAAAAACCAGGAATTTGTTTCTTTGATTGTTTCAGAGACAAACATTCTGTACTACTAGTTAGTATTTTATGAACATGCTTTGAAATTACCTTTTTTCCTTGTTAATTTGTGCTTAGATTTGGAAAACTCCTTGGGCATTTGTTTATTGTCAAGCATATATTTAGACCTTATGAAAAAATACAGGGAAAAAAGGAAGACTGAACAAATAGACTTCAGTGGGATACCTCAAATGTTTGCTTATTGCTAAGCCTGTGCTTAAGTTATGCTGAAATGGGCCTGACTGAGATTAATGCTAGCAGAAAAGTGACAAATAGTCAATTACAAATGTGAAATAAACTATTTTATTCACTGGATCACTCTTACTGAGATGAGCAAGGGTATCTCTGAAAGATACACTCCCCAAGAATTTGGTTGAGTAGAATTTGCACAAGAGTTTAGAACTATTGAAGAGCAATGAACTGAGCTCTGAAATGGAAATGTATTGAAAACTTAAGTTCATATTTATAAGCATTTAAGAAGACTCTATAGATTTTAAGATATGTCTTAACATGCTATTGGTGTGAGAAATTATCCCAAAACTTTGTGCACGCTTTGTTCTTTAATTGGCAAGCTCTTAAACATATAATATGTCAAATTAAAGTAAAATAATCTGTTATTTTTCTTATTAATGACATAATTATATTGCACAACTATAAAATTGCTTTCAGTCTAATTACGTCTAGGCAGAGATTACTGGTAATTAATATAACAAATAATTTTGACTACAACTAGCAATAATTGCATTCTTGAAGAATTTTCTAAAACCCTCAAGTAATTTTATTACTTCTACATAGAGTATTGCAATAATTCTTTAGCAGTTAGTAATTAATTACTTAAAGAAATAAGTAATTAATTGCTACATTGAGTTACATGTTTGAAACAGAACAAGAACAGAGTATACATTTGCTTTCAGAACTGTTGGTGAATGGCTCCTTCTGATCGCTGGGTTCGAAGCCCCAGAGGCTCCTAGCCTGCCACTGAGCAAGAGCTTAGTCTGCTGTTCAGTAACTGGGAACACCGCCCAAACTGCTGCTCTGCCCCCTCCTAGGAGCCACGGGAACCATTAAGTGATTATGGAAATGAGCACCTGAGTCCCTAAATGCCTAACGTTCCCACAGAAAGCATCTGCAAAGCTGCAGTGTTGGGATGACGCCTGACAGGTAACAAACTGCCCAAAGCCTTGTTGCAGGCAAAAGCTCTGGGAATCTGAAGTGAGTCTCATGCAAAAAGAAAATCCCTGCATTTGCAAGGGGAAGAGTAGATTTCTTTTTCTGGGGCCACGTGCACTCACTGCTTGATTGCTAAAGGGGTGTTGGGTAGCTGTGAATAGGAATGTCATTCAAAGGGTAAGTGGTCCAAGAACATGCTGTTTCACCTAAAAGATGATCCGTGCTGTGAAATAATTTGGGAACCTCTGATATACTGTATTATCCTAGGACATCGCACATTAAAATACAGGTCTGTAAAAGTCTGTAATTTAAAAGGCCATCTAGTACCATGTTTTATGTAAGTTAATACCAGTCTTATCAGTAAATCTGTTTTTTAAAAGATACATGATCTAAAATTTAAAAGTAAAATTTAATTTCCTCTCCTTACCAGATACTATGCCTCGGTACCAGGCTAATGCTTCAAGATCTGTTTCACTAAGGAATCATTTTCATCTTCTGTACTATGTGTTTCCTCTTTACGTCAGATATTTATACATGTTTTATGTTTTCACCTGACCTTATCTTCCCACTGATACTGAGATACCAATTGCTGCTGCTGCCACCAACTCAGGTCTATCCATTCCCTAAAGTCTTTGTGACCTATTAATCTAGGTGGGAAAAATTTCACAACTCTCAGAAAGAAAGACCCCTTAAAGTAAGATTTAAACTTTAGCTATAATAAGGAAAAAAAACCACATAGAGTAAATACTATGTGGGACCTGAAAGTTCTGAGGGTGAAATTACAGATGTCCAATGCTCATCTGCCAAACAAAAGTAAGACAAGGCAACTCAGTGGCCCTGGTCAGAAATTTTCCAGATGACCTTGTTTTCATTGCAAAACCAGTCATTTGTCCAAGATTTACAGCAGCATAGTAAGACGTGACCTCTGAGTAAAGTTTGTTTTGACCATCTACTCTAATGACATCAGAAGTTTGCATTTGAAAAGGGAGAACTAATTTTTTTTCTGTTTCAAGATGATTTTGTGTTTCAATGCTTTAAGATTTCCTAGAGTCATGTGTGCAGTGGGAGCAACCTAACTTGAAAGTGAACAGTTTAATTTGCTCAAAATGCATTTATTTTTTTTTTTTCCTTAGAATTTAATTTTGCTAGACTTTTCCCTTGTTTCCCTTTCTGGTATTACTTTGTTTCAGGTAAAGGGGACATTTCAAAAATCATGAATTTCTCTCTGAAATGAGATTTTTTGGTACTCTGTAATAGATGTACAAGACAATAGCATGAGTTGCAAGTTAATACAATATCTCTACCAAAGCATCACGAGCCTTTTTCTCCAGCATGCCAGCTGGGTATCATCCAGAGATGTTTATAAAGTAAAATAAAAAACTGTTCTTTTCTGCCTTTTCTCTAAAACTTCAGTTTTACGTTTTTTGTAACACCACTAACATTATTGGATGTGGGGATGTGTCATGAAAGACAAGGTTTATTTTGGGATTTTAACATGATTTTGGACTCCTAAACTTAAGCCATTATTTTGATTGCTATAGTTAATATTACTATTAAGCTAAATAGAATCCAAAATGGACCTCATGTTTCTCCAAAACAGTAGAATTAGAAAATCAAAATGCCCTTTTCCAAACATCCTATAAATTTTGAGCAAAATATCTAGGATTTGTCAGAATAAAAGTCATAATCCTCTTTTACTGTGTTGTTCTATTAATGCACCAAGCTAAAAATGCCTTATACATACTAAAGAGTGAGTATATTCTGACTCCAAGCCCAAAGGTTTAATGCTGAGATATTGTTTCAAATCTTTTTCCTGTGAAAATTAGGTCCAAGTCATAATAGCTTAGATTCCAGAAAACATTCCTCAAGCTGTTGTTTGCAGTCTAAATTAGGTTTAAGAAAAACCTTATTTGGGAATTTATTATTGCATTTCTTATAAAACAACATCCCATAGTTTTATTTCATTAGCTTGTGACATATTCACAGAAATCAGAAAAGGGTTAGCTGACTGTAATACCAAACAGATTAGAACAATTCCTTTGTATCTGACAGCAAATTGCAAACAGCAGCTTCGATCCTATAAGCTGTAGAGTTCATATTTCAGAAGTGCTGAAATATTCAAGAGCTTATTAATTGTCAATACTTATTATTTCATCTTTTAGAAAATGCGGCAATTTCAAATATTTGGAGGACTACTGCAAGAGGTCTGTGTAGCTGAGAACAGAAACCCTGGGAGTTTCGAAGTGACCTTATCAGTAAAGTAATAAAGACCAGTAATGAACTAATGAAAACTCGATTGTCCTCATAGATGTGCACATACGAACATGCATACATCCACCATCTTTATGCAATCTATATCTTGGTACTCAGTGCTGTACAGGAATACTTCTTGTTTTGTACACATAGCAAAGTTTGAAAGAGGCTCTTAAAAGCATTAGGACATCTTTGCCTTGTGATTTGTGCAAAAGGCTTCTTCACAGGGTGTAAAACACCATACAATTTAAGTAAAGATAATACAATTAAATCAGTTGCAATGATTTACAGGATAATAATAATTTACAGCATAAGAAGTCATATATCTTATATGTAAAGTTAATAAATGCTAAAATTGTGATGAGGAGCGGCTTCAAATCTAGCATTAGCTCATGAACATGGGTAATGATGTCTTTTTCCCCAAAAAAGGAAAGATATTTCAGAAAGAAAGAAATAATATTCTGTTCTTTCGTTCTGTCTTCATTTTTAAGAAAATAGGTGTTGCTGTAGTGGACAGAGAACAGGAAAGAAGGTGCTTTTTTGGAATACCTGCACAAGGTATGTAAAAACTTAACATATATGTAAAGATTTAGCAGGAAATTATGGAAATATGTGGAGTATTCTGCTATTTTTTTGAGGATGTCAAATGGCTGCCAGTGCACCAGACTTTACAGGGAACCCTTGCCAAAAATGTGGATAGACAGAAACATTTTGTTTCTGTTCGCACTACCAAAATTCAGTGGAGTTGAACCCTCCACAAAAGAGTCGTGATAGATTCCAGGATCACACTCCAGGTTCTGCAGTACTACTGAACATACAGCTGATAAGCAACATCACAAGCCTCCCTGGTAATACTGCTTTTCTGTGGAGATTCTGCTTTATGTACATTCACTATCTTACAACAGTTGCATCTTGCTGCTCCTATGCTGCTGAGTACCAGTTGTTTTGCGCTTGTGCCAGTTGTGCTCAGGTAAAAACAGGGAATTTGCTTTTCAGGGAGAAATGATGTACACTGTGTGTTTTCAGTCAGAGACTGGACTATAAATCCAGTCACTAATACAGATGGGTTTTGCCTCAGTGTGAGTATTAGAAAGTTACAAAATGCTCATGTAATGAATTGGACAAACAGTGCAATATGGGAAATTTTCTTAATACAGGCATTAATTTATTGATAAATGTCACTGAAACAGGACAGCATAAACATTTGAATTTTATTTATTTATTTATTTATTTATTTATTTATTTATTGTGCAGTGGTGTATTACAGCACCTTTTCATCATTTGTTTCCTGTAGTTTAGCTAAAAATGTTTATAGCCTACTTTAGAAAGAGGAACGCAATGTTAGAAGATGAAGGGAAGCCAAGGTGTGCCCTTGTTTACAGGCCTAACTGACATTATGAAGAGTATAAGGCACCTGTTGCCATAAGCTATTTAATATTCATTGTGTTTATTTTATTTTTCAATACCAGAGGTAAAAGTGCAGCTTTATTTTATAATAAATCAGAAATTTTCTTCTCACAGTTTAAATGTGAGTATTGCACATTCTGTTTTAAGAAGTTGCTTAAGATTCCTACCTTTCAGTAGAGGAAGGAGATCTCTCTCCCTGAAAATACCACCTGAGGGAATATTGTGTTCCCTGCATCCTGCTAGATCCATTATCATTTGTTAGAGCAGGTAAGCAGATGTGCAGGCTGCATAAATGCAGGACAACATTTGTAAAGGAAAATATAGAATAGAATATGCCATTCTTATTAATTTGCACATATGCTAGAATTGTCCAAACACATTAGGTGTAATAGTCTCCCTTCCCAGAGATCTCTGAAGCATACTGTGGTAGACCATAAGGTCAGGTGAAGAGGTAATTGCCAAAGCAGCTGTCACTGAGCAAATGACTTAGCTGAAAAGTTGTACAAAGACCTCTTGCTTTTCCTAATAGCCCTCTACAAACTGCAGCACTTCTTAGCTACAGGTTAAGATTGCTGGTGCTGGGTAAGCTACAAACATTGCCCAGATGTGATTCATTTTTTACATTGAGCGGTGGCTAAACTTAAGGGCCAGCTCCTTGGCTGTTGTATTTCTGTTCAATAAAACTGTGGTTATTTTGAATAGCTGGTGAGGTAACACTAGACATCCCATAGCACAACAATGTGAAAGACCATTCTTTGAATCTCACTGATGTTGGTTAAATCCGGAACAGCTATAATGCAGTTCTTGGGCTCAGTCTGACTTTGCACTTCTGTCAAAGAAGTTAGAATTAGACCAACTATGGTGTTTAAAAAGGGATCAAATCTGGGCAACCACAATCAGTTTAAACTACAAGGCAGTTTGCAATCAAGCCTTTGGTCTAGAGAAAGGGTTCTTATATGCCTTTAGGGACTGATTTGAAAATGAAGGTGTCAATTTCAATTTCCAGAATGGAGTGTCAGAAATACCTTAGAACTAGACAATAAGGGAATTTATTTAGTCAGATGAGGTGGGCTTGACATTAGAAATTTTACCAGTGTCTTGAATTCCAGTTTTGCACATTCAGGATAACCTGTTCCTAGTGACATAAAACCAAAGGACTCTGTAAACATTTGCTTTGGGTATCCCTGGCACTGCTGCCCTGTGCTCCACATCAGTCATTTGGATTTGCTCTGTTCCAGCTGTTTTATAGGCCAAAATGTCAATGTGTCCTAAAGGTCTTGAAATGAACTAGTGCAAAAGTGGAGCCACCTGTTCTACAGGGACATTGGTGAATGCCTGGGAATGAAAACCCTAAGATCAATAATCACAGCCTACAGAGGGTAGGGCCAGTTCTCCAAAACAGTCAGGAAAGGAATTGCTTAAAGGGTAATTCCTACATGATCAGAAAGTCACCTCAACACAAAGCAGCAACATTAGCTTTAGTTTCAGAGACAAACTACTTCTGTTGGTATGTGGTTAGATTGAAAGTCCCACCCCTAGACTGTATGGAATAGCTACATTTGTTTATAGTGTTTGGCTATGAGCCTTACTTGAAATTGGTACCTGATAGAATAGATTCATACTGATATGTACTCTGTGTTAGGGTTTAAATGTTTGTAATCTGAAGGAGGATGCCTTCTGAAGTTTTGGCTTTGTAAAATGTGTGGGGAGGTAATGCTCCCTCACTGGAATTGCCTGTTATTGAGTGCATACAGAGAGGACTCCTCAAGGCCTTTGGTATATAATTGCTTTTTGTCAGAACCTTTATGTTATTCTCTAGTCCTCTACTTGAGAAAACTAGAGGCTATGGAAAAAGTTGTTAATTGTGTTTGAGTCTCAATCAAAGGCTTTCAAATGCACACTGGTTGGGGTAAATACGTCATGCAGAATTATGTGGCTGCTTTTTAACACTTCAGTGCCCTTGGTGTAGGAGTGGTGTCTTTTGCTTCCTTCAGCTGGCAGAGAAAATTTCTGCAACCTATTTCATCAGTCATTTCAGTCTCTGGGAGCAGAAAACAATCCTCATCATATTTAATGACAGCAGCTCCTCATGTGTGTGAGCCAAGATCAGATCAAGAGAAACCAAGTGTTGCAAACCACTGCTCGTGGGATAAACCTCAGACCTGAGGAAAGTTGAGATGCTTACAAATTTCACAGACTAAAGGTACTGAGTAATTTAATATTCTGAGGAGTCATAGAATAATGTCTCAGTCTTTCTTCTTTTAAGGAATTCCTCTCTTATTTACTGGTTTGTTACATTACTGACCTCAGCAGCGTAAGTCATGATTTAGGCTGGTGTAAATAATTAAGACATAAGTTCAGCATTGATGTAATTCAGGATTATTTTTTATAGTGAGATGCACTCAGCCTGGATGCTTCACATGCTTCCAGCACCATAGTTTGAGCTGTACTTTTTTTTTTTTTTTTTTTTACATTCCCCACCCCCCCTGCCCTCAGTCCTTTCTTTGCTTGCTGCTGTTTCCCTTTCTTTTGGAGGTCTAGAGGTGGAGTAACTTCTGAGTGTTTTCTCATTGAAGACTAGCAATATACAGATGGTTCCTCACCATGAATCTCTTCATGGTTGGTTTTTTGTTTTTTTGTTGTTTTTTTTTCCTCACCAAAACCCACAATTGTCTATCTGGAGCACAGACTAGTTATTAATTGTTGGAAGATCTCTGTATCACAAGTGTCCCAGACTTTTAAACATAGCAACTGTTTGATTTCATAAATGCACAACTGAGAAAGGCTTATTTTTAGTCTGGCAACATTCTGTTGTCCTAAAAATCAGTAGGGACTTCTGTATTAAAATGCACATAATATGCTACTATTTTATAGTTACTTACTTTCATGCTTTTATCAAAAGTTCACAATATTTAGTATTTTTCCTCAAGTCCCATTTCCTGGGGTAATGTGATTATGCGAGACTCTTGGGAGTCATTTAAAAAAAAAATTAATTTCTTTTTCTTTTAGCTGAACAGAAAAGTGTGAAAATGTGACCCAAGTGCATGCTAAAAGCCTGAAAGCCAAAGGCAAATAAAAAGAACTCAAAGTTTATTATTTAAAAAATAGAGTTATTTAAATGTGATATTCATGATTTTTGAAAGGACAAGACCATTTGTTTTTCAACACCTGGGACAATCAGTTCTGCATGGCTATAATTGGAGTCTTACAGTGTCAGAAAAGTGTGAAAATGTGACCCAAGTGCATGCTAAAAGCCTGAAAGCCAAAGGCAAATAAAAAGAACTCAAAGTTTATTATTTAAAAAATAGAGTTATTTAAATGTGATATTCATGATTTTTGAAAGGACAAGACCATTTGTTTTTCAACACCTGGGACAATCAGTTCTGCATGGCTATAATTGGAGTCTTACAGTGTATATATGTAGAAATTGATTTTAAACTAACAGACACGGTCCTTTTATGTTTGTCTGTTTTCGTAGCTTCCTGATAAGAAATCAGTTATTTCCATTTGTTCAGGGAAATGATGCAATTACTTTGTTCTTGTAAAATTTAAACCGTTGTAAGTAATGCTGAGGTTTTTCCACTATTAGCAAATCTTTTCTAAATGATGAGGTACTAAGGTAGCAGACAATAAATCAAAATTAGCAATTGAACTAACATAATTTTTTTAAAGTTTCTTTAAATTCATGGAGGAAATAATTATGAGTATTCACCAATATCTTCTTCTTGTATTCTTATCTGCCCTTTCAAGGGTATCTGCCTTTTCAAGGCAGATAAAGACTGTCCACAGACTTTTTCCCACCTGTGCAGACCAAAGCCAATTCATGAAAGTAGCATGAAAATAGCATTCTCCTGAGTCCTGTGGACTACTTAGTAACAGATATTTTTGGATTAAATCTGTAGGCAGTGTCTTCAAATAAATGCAGATATCAGATTGAGACAGCTACAGCTACAGTAAGTTCAGAATGCAATAATTCATTTTTTTTTTTAAAAAAAAGCTCATCTCAATTACTTTATAAAGTGCCAAAACATCAATTCAAATTATTTATGGTTAAGGTTGTTGTCTTTATTTGAGTAATATATGAAAGTAGCCAAATATTCAGTTTCATAAGTGTGTCAAAGTGCCAACCACTCCTAGCTTAAACCATCATGGCCATCTGCAATAAAAATAATTCTCGCTTTGGTTTCCAGAACCATTGTGAAGTTCGTAGACTAAACATTTAACTGTTGCAAGCAGTCTGCAGCTTTATTACTTCTCCTGCCCTTGAAGAGGCATCCTGGATTCAATTTGTGTAAGTACGTCAAAGTATTTTAATTTTGGATTACCCCAAGCATTTTGGAAAATTTAAAGACTGTTTGTCTTCTGAAACGTTTGAATGTAAACTAAAATGAAAATTGTCTTGATGATTTTTTTCCATTTTAAATGACTGTCACATTTCTGTTCTGAAAAAGCCCCTGAAGCTCAAATGTACCTTTTTTTCCTCCAATTGTAAGTAAGCCAGTTTCAAGTTACATGGTCAGTTTGGCTTCCTTCATTCTGAGAGTCCTCTCTTCCTGTAGCGTTCAATGAATTAAACACTTACTAATGCCATCAATTTGTCTCAACTTCTCTCTAAGCCTTTTTTTTTTTTTTTTTTTTTTTTTTTAACACTAGATTGCAATTAAATACATGGTCAGTTGATCCATCAGGCTAAGATAACACATAGCTAGTCCCAGACTAAAAATGACAGGAATGTCCGAACTGGCTAAACAGTATTCAGCAAGCATAAAACTAGATGAAATACAGGTATCTGGCCTGCCAAAGCAGCCACATAATCATTTTGTTTGAAAATATATTGATTACTTTGAAATATTTGAAGAATTGTGCAACTAAATATTTGGTAACATGGCATTAATTCACTAATGCTTTTAGTTGTTTTTTTAAGCTTCAAAACTTACATGAAATACATATATATGCATAACCAAAGGTTTATTTTTGTCATAATGTACAGTGTTAAGTCAATGCCTGGACAGGCTTCCTGATAGCACCTTAGTCCATTCAAAAATCCTCTGAAGTCGTAAAACTCTCGTGCTACAGACATACGTTTTTGCAACCAGGTGCATGATGTGGCTATTATAAATACGTATGCATTCAACATTTTAAAATCGTAAGGCTGAAAAGGCCTTGTGAGGTCAGCTTCATCTATTCCCCATGCCCAGGACAGAATTAGCTGTGCTTATGTCACTCCTACCAGATGTTTGTCAAAACTGTCCTTAAAGAGACATTGGCATCATCAGAGGGTCACCAGCCTGGCTGTTCCACTGTCTCTCTCTCTAACATTTGCCATTTTTCCTCCTAATGTGATTTCTTCTAAAATGTAAGTCCTGTTATTTTTAGTTCTATTCATTAACAACATACATAAAAAAATCATAAACTTCCTTTTCCCAGTATCTTTTTCTCTACTTGAAGACAATTCCTGTCATCCCTTTATTGCCAATCCCTTACTTGTCCAGTCATTGTTTGCAGATCATGTTCAAAGTCACTGTTCTCCTCTGGAACTCTTTTTTTTAAGACTCCCCCCACCTCGTCTGTCTCTCAAATATAGCCCCAGAGCGGAGGCTGAAGGGGAAGGGCACAAGGATACATCTGCAGATTGCACAAACTGACTTGGCTTTTCTGTTTGGCTTATAAGGGATACCTCAGCAATACGGATAACAGATTGCAGCCTACAGTCATTTAAACAAATGGAAACATCTCAATATATCAGTCCTAATTAGAGACAAAGAACCCGATTCATTAGAAAATGCACACTGCTTCAGCAATCAGAACAGCAGACGCCTTATAAACTTCTGTTTTGTGTGTCTTAGAATGAAAAGTTCTATAATCACGAAATCCCATTGGTGTAATGTTTTTATTTTTTGAACGAAGAATAGGACAGGCTATTTAAAATTGTTGTGCCAGATCCCTTCCAGGCTGGTAACTTGTATGTCTGCATACTGTTTCAGCCCCACAACATTAGTTACCATGTAATTACAGACTTGTGAGAAGAAAAATGTAGCAGAATAAGTTAAAGGATGTTTAAATATAGTCCTTATTTTATAACTTGGGCACTATATTCCCATTTTAAAACTGCCAATGAACCACTGGGAATTTTCTTTTTCTTGCTGATCCTCTTTAAGACCTCTATGAATAGCAGAGAAAACAGCTCTACTGTAATAAAAACAAGGTTTTGTTTTCCTTTTTTAAAACTGAGGCATTGGGTAAAACAAAGGTCATTGCAACAACCTTTGAAAGAACAGAAAGAGTAATTTTCCCTCTTTTACTTTTTTTACTGGTTTTCAATGCAATGTGAAAAATCATTTTTAAGTTTGCCCATCTGTTTTACATAAAACCTTAGCTGACCTTACACAAAGTGAAACAAATGCACAAAAAGCTTTGCTGTTGGGTTATTGCCAGTAAGACAGAGCAAAAAGAAAAGAATATGTAAAGTTAGATCCTGCTCTGGTGTAAATTAGCCTAGCTCCAGTGGGGACTTACGCTGATTTATGCCAGCAGAGGCTGAGGCTTTTATTTCTTATAAAAGCCAGACTTCTTGTTAGACCCAGTCCTGCTACCATTGAAATCACCTGAAGTTTTGCTATTGATTTTTGTGGAAAAAGGACACTCACTGAAGGAGCCATGTTTGCTACAGGTAAGCAGTACGCGTCCATATATGCAGCATGTGTTAGTCAGCAAATTGAGGAGAAAGGTTGCAGCGTGAGTAACTGAGATTTGTGGATTTGCAGGTGTGAAGTAAAGCTTGAGTTGTACCCTGACTTGGTAATACTTCTGCACCAGGGTGACTTCGAGCGCTGGCTAACCAAGCCAAGGAGATGGTTTGACGTCAGACTTGAAGCAAAGGGATTCTCATCACACAGAGGTGAGGCTCGTGTCCTGCTGCTTTTCTCCTGTTAGCCTAACTTCTCTCATGCAGTGTTATCATATGGACCGAAAGTGACTCCTGAGGAAGGGAGGTTGTGCCATGCATGGAATTAGGTGAGGCATGCAGAAGCAGAACACACCAGGAGAAAAATATCATCCTTAAATCCTCACACATCTTACCCTGCATTTCAATAAAACTTCTGTTAATGTGTCTGAGGGGCGAACTATGCCCATTATATCATCACTCCAATCTAATATGATTAATGAGTATAAAGTAAGGTTCAAGCTTTTAATTAAAAAGGCAATCATAAGTTACTGAACAGTGAAGGTCTAACTAAGTTTCTCAGAAGTAGGTTATTTAATAGAATGAGATGCCCCAAAGAGGCACTGGGCCAAAAATCTCTCCTGACTTACATTTTGTAGACAGGTATTGACTTTAATTTATAACAGAGAGCAGAATTAGATGTATACAGAAATGAGCACACGTATATGTGTATTACAGTGTGCACATACGGTCAGGGCTACATTTAGAGATTGCCTAAACTTTCCACTAACAGCCAAAGTTTTTCCAATTGCTTATTAATTTACCATACTTCTCAGAATGAAACATCTTCTTTGTAGGATATCTGCCGCACTTTTAAAATTTTTCTTGTGTGCGAAAAAAAACCAAACCCTAAGAAATGTTATTTTGACATGGTCAAGAAAAAGCTTTAGGAAAGACTCTCTACAGACTATAGACTTCTAAGTTAGTTTCAACATTTGGACTCAAAGTGCTTGCTGTGTACTTATCAGAGATCTGCTTCTTTTCTTTTTCTTATTGAAAATAGTCCAAATTTGACTGTGTCATGGATTTCAGTTCACCCATGCCCAATAAAGACTTGACAGAGGTTGACGTATTCTGTAATTTTATCACTTTATGTTTCAATTAACTTAAAATGAAATTTACGGTATAGCTTGTTCCCTAAGTTTTTCTCTGGCCTCTGAACAGAGGAAAATGTCTATCTTTGCAATGATGGAATAAGATGGAATATTTGCAATGAATGGCCAGTTCTTTTTTGGGGGAAGAAAGAAAATCTGACTTTAATCATGTACATTCTTAAAAACAATTAATATACCATGCGTCATATGAATACAATACAGGTAAGAATCGTCGTACCTGAATCAATAGTCCACCATATACAGTGTCTTATTGACTAAAGGTGTCAAGAAAGGTGAAAGAAAGGTGTGCAAAACACCTAAACAAGAATTGTGGTGTAATCAGACCCCTGGAGAAGCACAATTTTGGGGGCAAATAATAGTTCCCTTCTCTGTGAACCTGGAGATTTTATATTCTTAACCATTCCTATTCTATATAACATAACTATATTTGTCATTAAAAGGGAAAACAACTGACATCTAATGTCTTCCACTTAGTTTATTTAGAAAGAGAAGATCTGTCTATAAGTGAGTCTCAAAACTGAGTGGAATGGTTGACTTGCTTTTGTGCTATTATGGTGCTATTTAATATTTATGATATTAATATTCAAAACATTGAAGCAATCAGAAAACAATGGGCTGGAGGAGGGGAGAATTCATGGCAAGAGTAGGAGTCGAAATCACTTACTTCCATTTAGGACAGCTTTTCATATATGAACACACTGTTCCAGAGAGGTTTGTCAAGTGAAGTAATGATTCACCTAGCAAAAAGTCACATATGGTAGGAGCAATGAATATAAGGAGGGAGAAAATACGAAGGGTTTCTGTCAGTTACCAGATTGTGGGAGCTTTGTCTGACCATTTCATGTTTGCTCACCTAGTTCACTAAAAGGTTTTTGGTTCTTTTGGCAAAAGGAATAAAATTTTGAGATAAGAAACGGTTTATAGAACCATGGAACAGTCAGCCTGTCTTTCTAATCTGCCTAAGGCTGCTGGTGGTAACCTAGGGAGCTGGGACTTCTTCAGACACATTTAATGCCGTGTGTCAGCAGGCTTGCAAAGGTATTGTATCTTCTGTTCCAAATTAGAGGATGAGCTTGTAATGGCTACCTGTAACAGTAGTTACAGGGCTGGCAACAGTAAATTGGCCGGCCAGGAGATGTTGTGTCTCAAAAAAACCAAGCTGTTACAGAGTAGCTGGTGTTAGCTGCTGCTCCACTGTGAGGCAAGGAGTGTTGTCTCATGATGAATTTGTACCCCAAGATGAGCTGGGACGTAGAGTTTCATACAGCTCTTTTGGCAGCTGATGCAGCTCTGACCAACTGATTCCCTGGGAGACGATTCTGGCTGGGCTGTTCTGGCAGACTGCCGAGCCCTGCTCCTCTGGCTGTCTGGCTGAAGTCTATCAGAGTGGCTCTTGCAACTCTGCTTCTTCAGCAGCTTGTCCTAGATTTTCCTGTTGTGCTTCAGAGTGGTACTGTGGTTTGGTGTGAGAAGAAACAAAAACCATAAAAAGTTAACAGTTCTGGCACTGCTTTCTAACAGCCTTTAGGTATTTGATAGTATTTATCTTGAGCCACTCTTTTCTCTCAGGGTTTGTTTACTTATTTTATTTTTTTTTCCAGAAAAATGATAAATAGCCAGCACAATAACTTGTATTCCTAAATTATTGCACAGGAACTCCAGGGATATTAAAGGCTTGGTTATTGCACTTCAGGAAATACCATTTGGAGGATGGCTCAATTCAGCTTCCTACAAGGGACATTTAACTGACCTTTTTGAAAAGCATTTTGGTACTCTATTCTGAGTTTTTGAGACTTTTTGATGGAAAAAGGGGAAGATCTAAGCAAATACATTTTCCCGTTTTAGTTAATTTTTAAATGATGTGAAAGCCACTCCATTCCTGCAGTGATAAAGAGGAATCACCATACCCAGAGAAAAGCTGCTGAACTCCGTACTCTTGCATCACCTCTGTACTCTGTTTCTTCTTTGCTCTCAGAATACTAGTGGGCTACAAGAACAACAATGTATTGCAATTTCACAGCTGGTCTCGGCTTATTCAGCTGTGGTAGGTAAAGTTCTTCCTTTTTCGTACTCCTTCCTTACCAACCACGTTTGGGAAACAGCAGCGCACCCCTTGTTTAATACACATTTAGCAGGCTACCTCTGGGCTGTGTCAGTAGGTCTCATGGCCAAGCCACCCTGTGTGACTCCTCCTTCAAAGCCTTTGGGCTATGTTGTAACATCTGTTTCACTGGTGCTGCCCTAGGTCTTCTGGTCAATCTACTCTGGTAAACCAATTGAATTCTCCTATAAACATGTGAGTGATCGAATTCTTAAGGATCGTTCTGAGTGGGAAGATCTTGTAGCAGATATCAAAATAAAGACATTTCACACAAATGGTGAATACTGCACTAAATCAGACTGTTAAGCAGATACTCTTTCACTGAATGGAAATATTATGCAGTGGCATTCCCTGACAGTTCTCAGGTAAATGTAATTTACAAATGCACTTATTGGCTGAATGTGAAAAAAGTCTTTAAGGGTTATTTGCTTATAAAGAAAAGTAATTAATGGCAATAGAGTTTTCCTGTTATTTTTGTTCATCTTTATGATGGAGAGCTGAGAACTCTCATCAAGTAACTTTGTTCACAACTGCAGGAATTATCACTTTTGTGCTCTAGAAAATAACGCTAAGGTAGAACTTAACCTTGAAGAAATACATATAGAAGATTCTCTTGATAGGACCAACATCAGAGGATGGGAGGACTGGACTCAGTGATGGAATTTCCACATGGTCATTGACAAATTCTGGTCCTTCCAGTTCATTTGTGACCACTAGAGGTAAGGCATTCTAAAGGATTCAGAATCCCAGCCCTAAGGGCCCTTCTCCCTTTCACTGGAATGAAAGTGTTAATGATGCCCTTCTCTCACCTTTAATCTTTCTTTTTGCGTATTGGTACTGTGAGATCTTCAGGGAAGAGCATGTTTTATATTTGGTGTTTGAAGAGCTCGCAGCCCCAGACAGCCCTGATCTTAGCTATAAAACTTAGGTCTACTGGAATACAGACAATAAATAGCTGGCTGCTGAAGTATGCAGATGAGTCGAATCCCTGTGGTCTCTACAGGTGTCCCTGTGAGGCAGATGAATCTGACTAAAGATAAAATAGCAGAAAAATTAGAAAGCTAAAGTGTAAATGAAAGAGATTTCTATTTGTTTTGCAAAGATTTGCTTAAATTGTAAGTTGCAGTGCTTTGAAAGCATGCTGAGATGGAGCAAGGTGTTATTTTCTAAGTGCCGTAGGGCACTCTTCCAATCATTTGAGGAGAAAGCACTACGTATTCTAAAAAAAAATATTGTATCCATTCTTGTAATGCAGGTTCATTAGGCATCAGATTGATTTATTTTATTGTTTCCTTTATAAATTATTTTCATTATGTTTTATCACAGTACATGACTACTGCCCTAAGGGAATATGCAGGAATGAACTGAATGGCAAGCGTAATAGACTGCTTTAATTAAAATAGTGTAATGCGTATTTCAGCACTATTAACAAAAACAAAATTGATTTTGTTTTCTGGGTAATTGAATATATTAAAGCCCAGGTGCTGTTCTTCTATTGTTTAACCCTCTGAGTTCAGCTTCATTTGATGCTTTGAGCAGGAAATTCATTTGTTACCAAGCATTGCAGAAGGGGAATTTTCTTCTCTGCCAGTGACATTTCCTTCTTTCTTCCTCCCTCATCTAGTCCCCTAGTGCATGTGTGTACTATTGCTGAGGAAGAGGGGAACATAAACATGCATTTCAATAGTGAAAACCCCTTGATCCTTTCCAGTGTCTTTGAGTGAGCTCCAGAGAGTAAGAACACGGATCCACAATAAAGCCCATTACTCCTCTGCACTTTTTAACCTGATGTTCTGCGGAGATAGCAGTAGTCTGCCACCATAATTCCATTAGTTAATGAACACTTCAGGAATTTGTCCATCATAAGAAAGACCCTTTAAAATTACAGTCAATCAATGACACCTACTCTTCTAAGTGGCTTCCTTTTCTCCTTTTTCTCTTGATTTATATCAGCTATGAGTCTTTTTTTATTTCCTTTACCCTCCAGATACTCAAAGTTTACCTTTTATCAAGAAGACGCATTATGCTAGTGACATGACACACATGGGCAAAATCAGGTTAATGATTTCTGAGTAGAGCAGTTAAATGAAACCAACTAACCAACCTAGAAGAGGAACAGTTCAGAGAGCTGGGCTACATGACCCATCTGTCTGTGAAAAGAACCATTTTGCCTAATGGTTGTTGTCTGCCATACCCTAAGTACCAGAGCCTCCTTCACTTTCATCAGTGGAGTTTTCACTGGGAATTACTACTTTGCAATAAATGCTGTAAAGAGTGGGGTGTTTCTGGTTCAGCTGTCATGATTCCCTGCCTTTTTATCACTTGTTAGGATGGCATGTTGTAATTTGAATACATGGGTTCCTAAATATCCAGGACCTGAGTGTCTCCCACTTTCACTCTTGCTCTGTACTTCTAGGAACAGCACACCCATCTTCAGGGGTCTTGTTGGTGCAGTCACTACAGGTTGTTGCAGCTGGGAAAAGAGGAACATTATCATAGATGCATTTTTGCTAGTCTCCACAAAACCAATTGCAGAAGGGTCATGGGAAGTTGATGATGTTGGCAGGGCTGACACAACGTTATATTCCTCTGGGAGGATTCCCTGAGGAATAGTTGCTATTTGTTACAGCCCAAGGTACTGGGATTCAAAACTGAGAAGATTCTCCTCTGCAGCTTTCATCAGCTCTGAGGTTTGTATTGTTTATAGCAGAGATGCAGTGGATATAGGAGATATTATTTCCCATTTTATGAGGTGAAAGATTGTGGTTTTCCAAGTAAATAGTAAAATTCCCATTGATAGCAACAGGAGGTAGTTCACCATTTTATAAAGCCTGCCCTATTTATCAGGCATATGTGACTTGCTAAAAGGGAACAGTACTGTGAAATTAAGAAATAGTAACTGTAATTTTAGTTATTTCTTTTTAAAGAAAAACAAAACAAAACAAAACAAAACATTCCAACCATACTGAAGCAGCATGAACTATGGTAATGTCTGTCTGGGATATATATAATTTAGGAATAAATCAAATGACTGAACTGAAAAATAAGTCAGAAATTCAAAATAAGGAAAAGCCAGACTGCACAAAAACCGGTTACTGCTGATCCATCCAGTTACTCTGGGGACACTCAGACAACACTAATCCTCATGGTAGTCTGAAGACATTCTCCATCAATCCTATATGCCTTAAAATAAAATATGGGTATCTTCTTTTACCTATCAAATGTTTTCTGTTCGAACTCATTTACTCAAGAAAAGCCTTTTACAAATGATCGTCCTGCTTTTATTACAGAAGAGTAGAGGCCATAATTAAACTGGTGAGTCATCAGTCCACTGGGTTTCATAGGAAATCCCTTATTACTTCAAAGTACCTGCTGTAGCTCTTCAATTCATTTCCCATAGAAGAGATGCAGATACAGATTGATTCCAAATAGTTCCCATAAAAGAATAGATCAATGAACTGGTTTTACATAAATTTCAGTCTTTATAGTTTCTGTTCCTAGGTAATTAATGAGATCTGGCTGAATCCCCAGTTACTCCTGGGTTGTGATTTATAAAGCACAAGTCTAGATTCGGACTTTTCGAAAATGATTTCCCACATTTTAATGTTATTAGCTCATTTCTTACAGTGGATCTCTCCATGTTTCTTCTTCTTGGCACTGGTCACCTTTAATCAGTTGCAAGATGTGTTTAATTATTAAACAGGAATATGCTGAACTGTACTGAAAAGTATTTAAATACTACAACATGACAAAATGACATATATGTTGGTTATTTTTCTATTTGGATAAATGGTTATTAACTATTTAACTTTTCAATATTGAATTTAGTCAATATATTAAAACAATCTAAAACATAACATTCTAATATCATATGATAGACTCTAAATATCAGCATTAGACAAAAATTGTTGCTTGCTCATTTACTGTATAAAATTTTCAGAGAAAAGATTTGTAGGAGCCAAGAGAAATCACAGCAATTAATTTAAATTTAGTGAATAGTTATCGGAAAAAAAATAGAGAAGGTATTCTAAAATATGCCCGAATATCACAAATATGTCAGCAGTTTTAAAAACTATTCGTAAGTGCTGCTCTAAATAAGCTATAATGATCAAATAATCCCAAACAAGCGATGATAATTTAAGTAGATTAAAAATGTTTCAGAATAATGAAAATGACATTTTCTGAGATAATAATATTATAGAGCCAGGATGAAGACAGTTTAGCTTTCGCAGAAGAAACAGGTCTTCATTATTCATGACCAAACACAGTTTGTATCCTCATTTAGATTGTAGTATTTGTGTTCAATACAAATATTCTGTAATGAAAGTATAAGGCCCCAATTTTAAAGCAATTGCTTAGAAAATATGTATTCTTACTGTGCAAAAAACATGCAAATAAAAAAGGAATCAAAAGAGTTACATGAAAAGAGCCAAGTTTAGAATTAATAAACATCTAAGCAGTGAGTAACTGCCAGAGATAATGCACTACATTTACAAAATGCAGGGTTAAAGATAGTCAGTTCTTATTTAGTTTAACAGTTCACTGCAGTTTGGAAGTAAAATAGAAGGGCTTTTTTTTTAAGGCATAACATAAAATAGTTTTACTCAAAGATGTGGTCCGGGAACTAAACTTTTATACTTTCTTAAGCGACCCATGTTTGAGAAGCACAAAAGATAATTCATTTTGTTCAGAAACACATTCAAACCTTTCTGGGTCAAATCTTCACCTTCATCAGGGAATATTCCCATTGAAGTCAACCTTTAATGCTTTCTCTTTTCAGCCGTCCAGCTCTGGTGTATTCTATGAGAAAAAAAAGTCCTCAGATATCTGTCTGCAGTGTGTTCTATGAACAACTGCTACAAGGAATAAAAATGGAAGCAAATATACTGAGTATCCCAGGTTGCTTTAGCAAGCTCACAGCTTCTAGCACCACTGAAAAGGAATTAGAATTTACTCAGAAGTAGTCAGCCTTCAATCTTATGCTTCACCAGAAATAAGTCATATAACAAAACTGCATATTTACCTTAGAATTTTTTGGTTTGAAATGTTACACTCTTGTCATTTATCTTTTGTTTGCATTTTTTAGGTGTCAGTCTTGAAAAAACATTGTCCTTTTGCAAAGTTCATGTAAGAGTAATCCTGCTAGTCACACAGTCACAAAGAAAGAATGTGGACAGTGGCCAATAGACAATATATGTTATTAAGTACATGTTCAAATTTTGCAGTCTCCTTAGACAGTAAAATCTTCAAGATCCACATAAATTTTTTTAAAATTTGTATTTGCACAGATTGTTCAATGCCCAGCACAATGTGTACCACTCCTTTTGGAATCGTTAACTGTTATCATGACACATTATGTTTTCATTACAAAGACCTGTAATTGAGGATTAATAATGTGACCGTTAAAGCTTCTCTTACTAGATGAGACATATTTTCTACTATTCTGTGCCATTATGGAACCTCAGCCTGCCTTTCTTTCTGTCTTTAAAAGTCAGTCAGCCTTGCTTCACTCAAGATAAAATGAACTGGCAAACAGAAAATATCTGCTGCTCTCAGACAAGCTACTAATGTAACTTAATTTTCCATAAATAGCATCTGCATCATCTAAGTTCAGCTATTTCTGTCTGCTAATAAGTTGCGCATACTGACTTGTTCATATATAGCTTCTCTGAAGTCAAATCTACTCCAGCGAAATATGATTTTGAAACTTGAGGTTATACAGTAATTTTGGCTCTGAACCAGAGCTGGAACTGGACAGCTGGAACAAGAACTGATCTTGCAATATATTCAGATCTAACTTTTGTGAAAACCTGTAAGATTTTGCTATATCAAATGCACGCAGAACTGAAAAATAATCACCATAAACCATCTTTCAGAGAATTGAATGAAAAATACTGATTTTTTTATTAGCCTTCTCAGTTAGTCAAGGACAAAAATTCTTCCCCTCCTCCTCTATTTTTTTAAGGAGAGTGAATTCCATTCTGGTCTATACCATTATGGATCAATCTGTCATGAAATTAGAGCGTTAAAATAAATTTACCCAGTAGTTTGTTAATCCAGTAAACCTCTGGGCCTTAAGGTAGTTGTACTACGAAGGAAATTAGGCCATGGCTAGATCCTAAGTCCTTGTATTATATTTATCAGTAAGATCAATTTCAAATCTTAGGCTAGGAGTCTAGAAAATACTTAGAGGGTTTATGCAGCTAAACTCTAGGCTAAAGTCAGGATCAACCCTATGAATATCTGGCATTCTCAGTATTTCTGACACATTTGCCTATCCTGTTGTTAAAGTGATGGCGGTCCCACAACCTTTTTAGTGTAGTTGAAGATCTGTTAGCCTTTCAGATGAAACATTTTCCCAGGCTAGCCTGCATCTTGTATATTGAAGTGTTCACCGTTATTTTTTATCCCATTCCGGTACAGAGAATAACACATATTATCTTCTCCACTGAAGCAAACTGCTATGTATGTATGTGAACTGTTATGACTGTCCCTTCTTTTAGACAACCCCGATTCTTTCACTCTTGCATCTGTTCATTTTTTTTTTTACTTTGTTTTGAAATCTCTCTACTTGCTTCACATTTCCTTTTAATACTCCCATGAGATATCTTGTGCTTCCTGTCAAGAAATCAGAATCAGTCCAGAGCTTTTATTACATCACCTTTGCAACCATCCATTTCATGTCTGGAAATACTTAAAAACAAAAGATATAAAGCTGAATGAAGAGCAAAAGTAATAATAATAAAAAAATCCTTCATTCCTTCCTTCCTCAAATAATTCAAGGTACATTACTTATCAGTTGGGGTGAAGAATCATTCTAATTATCTCTTAATCTCTTTTCCCCTGCTGTTGTATTTTTCATCATTGTTGTGAGACTTTTACCCCTATTTCAGGTTTTTTATCAAATAAAAAGGCCTGCAGCAGTATGAAACAGTCCTAAATGCCCAGATAAAACCAGTAAACAAAAACATTTTGGAGAAACAAAATGGGAGACAGCCATATGACACAGGTCTTCTCGTGGTCACATCAGGAAATGTGACAGATTCAGGCTACTTTCTCAATGGTCTGAGTGGTGGTGTGACAGATACTCCCCTGAAGACCAGAAGCAGTCAGAGAAGAAATCTGTGTAAATCTGTCCACTCTTCATTATCTTGGCTATTAGTTCTCTCACTGCTTTTAAGAAATAGAGTCCAACATTTCAGCTACAATATTCTAATATGTAGACGAAAAATGAAAATGTTCAGCTTCAGGAATATGAACCATAAGGCTGAATCCTCATCCAGATGGGAAATTCATGTGGAAATACATCATTAATTTAACTAATATTTAGTTGATTAAATTAAATTCTTAGTAGCATAAGGTACAGAAAGAATGATTTATTTGTTCATACATTTAGAATAATGCTATCTGTTTTATCTGATTGTGTTCTCACAAAAAGCAATTTGCACTGTCCTTAATTAAAAATGTAAAGAAAATCAGTTGCCCTAACACAATTTCTAAAAGAAGCTTTTTTTTTCTTTTTTTTCTTTTTTTTTTTTAGTTTTTTTTCTTATGTGGGTCTTTATTTTTGTTTGTTTGTTTGTTTGTTTGTTTTGTACAAAGTGTATATTTTTTGGAGTGTGGTGGAACAAGTAACTATTCCACAAGTGAAGAAAAAGCAGGAGGTATTTAAAAATGGATAAGTATGTCTTAGCAATGTATTATCTAGAGGTTTAGAAAATGGATTCAATTTAAATGAAATGACAGAAAGCAAATCTGTCAACATATCTGCGCTCTAGTGCTTCTCTGAGCCATGAAACTCCCAAGCTGTAAAGAAAAGTTACAAATGAGACCCAGAGAACCCCCCCCCCCCCTTTCCAAATTCTTTAAAGACACAAATTCAAATTTTACTTCTTGATAAAATATCATTCATTGCAGGCAAATTACTACCCATCATAATAAATCATGATTATCTATATTGTGGACAACCATAGGGAAGTAGCACAGGGAGAGAGTTGTTCTTCAGATTACACCCACTCCTTCTGTATTTAATGTACAAATATATGAAAACAATTACACACTAATAACTTATGAAATATTAAATTGATCGCAATAATACATAATCCAAGATAAGATACCAGACATATGAAGGAATCTGATGAACTGTAAGTACCTATATCTGCAGCTAATACCCATTTATCTGTGAGCCTAACATGACGTGACATGATTCCTAAGAGCACTTGCTTTGTTATATCAGTTTTCTCAGCTTGACCTTTAGCAGATTAACACGGCATCACTAAAAAAGCTGAAGGAATATAAAGAGGTGTTCCATGTGTGCATCAGAGAAAAATAATATATTGTACACGGATTAAAAGCAATAGATTGTCCTCGAGTTTCTAGTACAGGATATTTCATCACTTCTTGCAGGGCTAGAACATTCACAGATTTTAATCCTTTTGTTTTGGGCCATATAATTACAAAGAACATGTATTTCACCTGAGATTAACCAGGTTTGTGCTAATTTGCCTTCAGTAATGGGCAAGTTAGACAGAAGTCATTAGAAGACAAAGTCCCAGTCTTAGACCATCTCACCCATATTCAAAACCAACATTTCTCCCTCTTAGAAGGGAGAAAAGCACAGTGGAAATTACTTTCTTGAACTGTGATGTTCCTTCTGATTTCAGTTGAAAGTTGTTTTGTACTCGTACAAGTAAACACAGTCTTTTGTTCCCACCTTACCCATGTCTTTCTGTGACTTCCAGCTGTAAATCTGTCTCATGTTTGTGTACAAGATTCTTATAAATGTACACATTTATCATCTAAAATACAGTCTTCACAGGAATGGCAATAAACCAAAAAAAGTCTCTTTCCAACCTTATTTCTCTTCACTGATGTTGTATGCTCAGGGCTGGCTCCTTTATTACAGAATGTTCCCTACCATTCCTTTTATCTCTTGTAAAGTAATTTTGAGTATATACAGGTTCTTCACATGTATAGGATTGTAATGGGATTTTAAAAAAAAACCCAAAAGCATTCCCTATGAGATGCAGGACAGAAAAACTCAAACTGTCTGAAAAGCCTGTGTCTTTAGGAGAAGTATTAACAGACCAACATGGACAGATGGTTTGGTAAGGACAGATTCCTTATCCTCTTTGCAAGATGTGTTGCTTCGATTAAGATAGATGTGTAACCTTACCATCAAAAAAATGGAACTTGCCTTATACCTATCCATATGTGTAATATCCCGTTCTTTAATTAGAGAGGGTCGGTTTCCTCTAACATCTCTCTGACTTTAATACAGGGTAGACAAGTCTAGAACTATCTTCCGCACAGCTCAGATGGATAAGTGTCACTGAATAGCATGGTTCTACATGAGTAGAAGCAAGCTTACCAGGGTTGGGCATTTAAGAAGTGGATTTTTGGAACAAATTTATGTCAAATTTTTGTTAAGAGCACAATGAAAATCATCTTGGTATCATGCGATTTCTCCTGTACATGCTTCCAGACACAGGAAGTTTCTCAAGTGTTTGAACAGTTTTGGAGGAGATGGCATATATTGTATACTGAGTGATATTTCAGCTATTTTTTTAGATCAGATGTGTCTCTGGCACTTTTGACAAGTTCATCTACATAGGGCGCAAATTAACAGACATCTTAATTCTCCATCAAGGACCAGGTCTACAGTTCTGGCGTGAGAATACAGAAGTCACGCAGCTGGATGGGAATTCTTCTACCTTCTCCATTCTTCTGTGTATTTGAAAACACAGGTCTCAATATTGCCCAGAATGGCATGGAAATTGGTAGCTTTCACCTCTAAAGCCCTCACCTTGAAGATGTGAGTTTTCAGTTTCTTGCTTGAATGACAACTGAATTCCCCTACGAGCTTATTGTAATGTTGTAAACGGAGTATTTATTCTAAGACACAAAGTAACTACTGAATCATTTTATTCAATGGTAGGAAAAAAAAAGGTGGTAAACTGTATTCAAAACACATAAAACACAATTAGAGATCCAGATTAGCCTTGAGGAACAAGCTCAATGAGAAACCAAATGAATTGGCTTCAGACAAGTTTCACTAAGGGCTTTATGATATTCGTATTTCAGCAGTTTTGCTCTTCAAGACAGATAGTTACAGAATTAAATCCTGGTACCTGTTTTCCAGCTCACTCTGGCACTCCTTGGTCTTCTGGTATCATGTTACTCCCATGTCTGTTTCTGTCCAAAGTATGTCAGCCAATTTGTCTTTCACTTCTTCGAAGAAAAAGAGCTGAATTAGTGATCATGGAGTAGGTATAAATATAACACATGCATCTTGCAGAAACAGTTTCTATGAGTTGATGATAGAAGTTGTTGTATCCTAAACTGCTCTCTATGGTCTACACTAAAACTGCAATGATTTACTCCAGATACAGTCTCTGGTCTGCGCCTGTAAATGTATCTCATCCTCATGTGGTCAGGTTGAGCTGCTGTGCAGGCTCAAACACTACTAAAAGGCAGACAAAGAAATAGCGGATTGCTATGTTCACTTTTAAAACTGTGCAAGATAAAAGTGGAAGGAACTAACAGCTTTTTCATCAATACCTGACATTTTGTTGCATGCAAATTCCATTTCAGGATTAAATGTACCCGGATGAGCCAGGTCATCCATCTATCTGATCTTTCTTGATACTGTGCTGTGAACAAATATAAGGCATCAGAATGACTGAAATGCAAAACAGGCAGGATGAAAGTTACATTATTTCCACTAAAAAAAAAAAAACAAACCAAAAACCCACAGTCACAAAAAAAGCACAGTTAGACAGACATCACAAACTGAAACATTTAAATTCAATTTAACAATGCATTTTAGTAAGTGGCAATGCTGGAACATATAGAATATACTGACTTTGCAGAGCTGTTGCCTGGAAGTGTAGATAACTCTTACCACTGTGTTACTACTTCCTGTCAAGCTACCAAGATGCTACTGCAATAATGTATAATCAGTTTTATTGGTATTAACCTTAGCGAAAATTGAGGAGACAAATTTTTATTCAAGTGTTCAGCAAGTGGGCATGTGTATTGAATTAAAGGTGCTTGACTCAAGTCTCTGTATTATACTACCTACCTTTTCTGATAAACAGTCCAGAAATAACACTCATGGAAAACTGCACCCAGGCAGTCCCTGACTGCCATGGAAAAGCTGGGAAACACCTCAACGTCTTCCACTGGGGCAAGGATGCAATGGGTAAAGGAGAGAAGAAGGAATGTGAGCACTAGCTTTCAGTATTGCTCTGAACCCCACTGCGTGATACAAACAGTTTGTTGAAACTGGATGATAGGGTAGCACGGTCCTGAAGCTTAAGGCCACCTTTTCGGTTTTGATTTGTTTGTGAAAGACAAGAATGTTAGGTCTTGGACTGAAACTTTACTCATAGTTTGAAACAGAGGGTGGTGGAATACCTAGAATTTCCTTCTATGGAACAGTATAAATTCTCTTCTAAAAATTGTTTCTTTAATAAGTACTTGCACACTTTAAGCTTGCTTCCACTGCTGTCTCGTAATGCTTTCTATCAGATACTGGTGATGTATTTTTTTGAAACAAACCAAAGGCATTCAAAGAAACCCAAACCAGAATCTTTTATTCAGCAATAGCTTTATCAGATACAGTTTAGTTCCCTAATCTTTATGAGGTAATTGCTTCCTAAATGAGTCACCGTGCCCCCGGGTCCCTCAGGTTACTGTACATTGCTTAGACAGTATGTATCTGTTTACAAATCTAATATAAATTGCATAGATGGAAATAAAAAATATTTTATGTGTAACAAATCATAAATATGACAACTTTTCTCCTTCAAGGTCAAGGGGAAAATATGAAGTGTGCAGGCAGACCATATGATATCGTGACAGTCTTTCATTCTTTGAAGTTCTGATACTCTAGTCCAGAAGAAGAAGAATTCTCTGCCTCCTCTCCGCATTATATGGCAGTTTTACTTTCTTCAACTCTTTCCTCCACGTGGAAAAAACACCATTAGAGAGGAAAGCAAAGACAAATCAAGGGGACTTGGCTTCACAATCTGTCACATCTGTGGCAAGAGAAGCTGGCTTTGGACCGCTTGAATTCATGATGTGACTAGATGATATGGAACGACCTTTAGCTTTTCAGATCTATTATGTTTTAAGTGGCTGATGTATTTTCTCTTACAGCAAACTCATGTGGTTACAAAGACATCCCATACTGAAAAATGTGGACTTTAATCTGAAGTTTTTCTTGGGATCTCTTTTTAATTTTGTTGGCAATGTATTTAACAAGCTAATCCCCTCATGGTTCCACTCAGTTGTTAGAAATTTTGTTTGAGCTTCAGAGGAGGCCTGAATAGCGAGGTTAAAGGAAGTGACTATCTGTCGACATGCTGCACATGAAAGATCTTGCCTAAAAAGATATAGAAAAAGATAATTTGAATTCAGAAATTCATGTCTGAATTAAATTAACAATGAATCTCCCACTTTTAATTTGGTAGAGTGGCATCCAAAAACCAATCACATTAATGCTGAACGTCCCTGTTTCCACCAGATGCCTTCCTATTCATTTTGTCACATAATGTTTATGCTTATAACTTTGAGAGCATATGGTCTGAAAGGAGAAAGACTCTAAATATTTTTAAGACACATCTTTTAATTGCAAAAATTTTGAGCACCTTTACAGCTTCTATGGAAGTGTGTTTGTGTGTTCACTTGTCAACAAAACCTGTCAGGAAGAGTTGCTGACAGAGGAGAGACTTTCTGGTTTCTCTCTGATTTCGGGGGTCGCACTTGAGAATGCTAGGTACGGTTGTCACCTGAGAAATGTGTTCTGTGCAGCATCACAAACTGATTAACATTCTTGTTTTTCAACCCAGATAAGAAGATCTGTATGAAGCCATTCACGCCAAGTCTTTGTTGGTAGATGTGATCATAGTTGTCATGTTTGAGTGTCATTTATTTTGTTGTCTGGAATTTCCTCATGTATCAAGCATTCTTAAGAAAGCCAGGATATATCATGATTGAGTGGATTTTTCCAAGTGAAATGTAATATTTTGGGGTTGAACAGAGAAGGTCAACCTACAAACAGCGCAAAAGGTTGCATTCATCTAAGTTATTGTTTAAATGATAAAACCAATAAGAAAGATTGAAACTGACAGCCAACAAGTGTTTATAATAAACAAACACTTCTTGTGATGCCAGGGTGGTAAAAGAGCCAAAACCCTGAAAAGGTAAGTGTGACGATTTCAATATTTATAACTAAATTCTGAATGATCACACATTCACTTATTTCAGAATAGACTATCAGTCTAGAGTTGAAAGTGTTCTTTGAGAGACACACACTTTTTGGGAAGCCTAAGTCATTTAACCATTTAAGAGAGGAGATAGGGAATTTCAAAATACAGATGAGACACTAGGGAGGGATCAAGTCTTGGGTAAATGTATGGCAGGATGGAAAATACAAACAAGGGCAACATCTAAAGCACCAAATGAAAAATGCTTTCGGAAGTGATGAGGAACAGACCTGGACTTGCAAAATCTCCTCTATGCTGTAAGATTTCGAGGCAAAAGGTTCTTGGGAGGTCTTGCTGGGAGGCATCTTAAAGCTCTCATTCAAGGTCAACACTGAAATGCTGGTATCAGAATCAGGGATGCCTGAGGATAAAGGACTACACAGGACCTTGAAAACCAGAATACAAAGCAAAATAGCGTATGCTTTTTAATTGGATCCTATTAAGAAAGCAGACCTCAGAAGAGAAATTTCCTGGGTGAAGTATGTGTGTTTTGTCACAAGGAGATAAACTGAGGTATTTTGAAAAATTAGTGCAGAAGACCTACGTCCTGAACCAGCCATCATTGCTATATAAAAGTGATCATGTATGTTCTGACCTGGAAAAGTTCTAAGTATCCACAACTGATTTCAGTACGGCTGTAATTCCTCTAAAGGCTTTTACTTAATGAAATAGAATGTAGTTTTCAGTTAAAGGTGTTTCAACATCCTCTTTATGTTTGGTTTGCTGTTCCAAATCCTGGGTACTCTAGGTTAAATCTGGCACTTTGTTATTGAGAATAAAATTTTTCCAAAGTGTACTGTGGATTTGCCTTCTGATGAAGACAAAACAAATACTGCTGATTTTTTTCATGTATGTTTACCATTTTTTAACTGTTTAAGTAAACCCTTTAATTTAAAGAATAAAATTAATAAATAAATATAAGATTAGTGTATAAAACAAACAAACAAAAAAAGAAGGCAATTACAAACACCACCCTTTTTGCTTAAGGCTGACCTGGATACTCTTTCTGAAAAATATAAAAAAACCATGTGCAAAAAAGTAACTGCCTAAATTCTGAATTTTCTTCAGGAGCACAGTTGGCCAAGACTCTCTCTGAAGTCAGTGGAGAAAGAGTGGTACCTCCAGAGAGCTGTTCATCTTGCTGAAGATGAGTATCTCATTCTACTAATTATAGAGACATTCTACTGGTTATAGATTCTACTGATTTATAGAGATAAACATACATGTCTGATAAACATTTTTCAACTATGTTTTAGTTTGTTTTAGTTGCCTAACATAGACATTTAAGCCATTTGAGATGCTGCAGGGCACCCCATCTGCCCCACTACTGCTGATTCGGATGCCTAGATTTCCTCTATGCCTTGTATCCTATCTGCCAGCCCCTTGCAGATCTGTCCTTGATACTCTAACATATCTCAAATGGCATTTCATACCCATGTTTAGGGAAATGATTCAAAGGCTAGTTATCTAAAGTTAGCTGAGGTTAATTTTTGTTTTGGAGATCATGGTTAGAAAATTCTTCCCTTAATGTGTGTGGCTGACATCAACGGTTTGGTTTCATTTTCACACATCCTTAACCTGTAACTCTGCTTAGGCTAAATTGCTAACTCTGCCATCATTGCACACATGGACAGATGGCTTCTGTTGTGTTTTGGCCTCACACATGTGCAGTGGAGACAACATATCTACCTCCTACTTTCTCTCATTTTATGTTGTTTGTTTTGATACTAAGCTCTTTGGAGTGAGGATTGTCTTTAAGTTTCCACATGATACTTACTAGTTGAAGGTCCTACTCTTGCTTAAAATAGTGGGTGTAATACTGTTAGACTTATTAATATATTTATATTAATATAAACTGGAAAAAATGTATTTGAGTAACTTGAACAGATTACAGGCTTTTTTCTTTTTTTTCTATGCCAGCCAGCCTTTATTCCATGTCTTCATTATATTTCCATCAGGTTGATGAATACAAATATTTTATTTACTTCCTAGATTATTAGGCTTCTGCCCCACATAGTTTTATAGAACTTGTCAGTTGGTGGTTTTGGCAAGCCTGGTTCTAATTATCCTCGCTTAATCACATGAAAATATTTACAGGAAAATTGTGTTTAAATACTGTCTATCCTACTATTGTCTGGATGGGAAGAAAATCACGTTCTTTCCATTGCTAAATACATAACACATCTTTAATAATAGTTTGCTCCACAATTTTTGTTAAGAATATGGACACAGATAAGAAGACTGATGGGTACCTAACTACTTAAGTTTAAAGTTAAGCAAAGCTAATATCTTTGTGCCATAGGAAAATACCAACTTTTCAGCATGCATATTTTAAGCTAGGACATATAGTTGAAATTTGAAAATATTCCATGGAACAGACAAAAGAAAAATTAGAATTCTTTTCATTTGAAGTAGAATAGGGAAAATGTAGGTATCTTCACAGTAGCCTGAAATAGGCTGCTATCACATAATATTAAAATATTTTTTCTATTTACTGTCACACAGCTTCCTGGAATTTAAGGTCAAGCAGAGCAGCGTGACTTTTCCATGATGTTGGTTATTTTTAGTAAAAACCCTTAATTCTTTTTTTTTTTTTTTTTTTTTAATGAACGCTACCTAAAATAGAATAGATTTCTTTGATAAGATTGAAAATATTTGTAGCAAACTTCATTTTGTGCCCATTAGGGAAAAAAACCCACCCAAACCCCCAAACTACAGCACTCCCCAAAAATATCTTCTGAAGTGATTTTTTTTTAAACTCCTCCTGCTTTCACTTTCATTATGAAAAGAACCCTGACAGAATAAAGAAAGTAAGATAACTACTATAACAATGAAAATCTGTAACCTATACCTGTCCCCACTATACAACCACAGCTGTCAGAAGCAATATGCTAGAAATTGTATGTATAGTCATTAAAAAAATAACACCATTGAAATTTCTTTCCCAGAACTGGCTCTCTTCATCTTTCCCCTAGCTTTCAAACACTTCTTTGCCTTGTGCTTCTACCTCCCAAATACTTAAATTAGAAGCAAACGAGGGTACAAGGCAAATCTTACTAACTTCTGATCACAATTATGATGCTACCTACTACAGCAAGACCTTCACACTCCATGGATTCTGCACGTGGGCATCCCAAAACAAAGTAAAGGTTCCCCGATCCACTAGATGCACCAGTGACAGCAACAATAGCAAAATTATACAGTCGCTCTGCTTGGAAATGAGCTCAGACAGATAATCAACAAACAACAAAAACTGTCCTGGTCCTCATGGTACGCAGAAAATATCTTCAGAACTAAATCTAGGAAACAAGAATACATCTTTTTACTGGACACAAAGGCAATAGTTCCATGGATTAAGTAGAGATATTGAGTTTATGGGACATATTCATATTCTCCACTTCCATTTTAACTAGCTATCCACAGTTCTTGGCTGACTTTTTTTTTTTTTTTCTCCACCCTGCAGCAAAGGCTAAGGTCTTAATATAAAAGAAAGTACTCTGAAAGAAGGAGATGATTAAGTTGTGTAACTGCTTAGCTTTCTTGTATTAAACTTGGACCAATTGTTTCCAGTCTTTAATTAGCTGGAGGTTTGCTGCTCTACCTAATAGATAGAGGAAATTCTATGGTAAAGTCCCTATTTAATCACCTGAAGAAAACCTGTAACTCGGTAAACTTTTGCCTTCTTTACTTACTGTTCTTAAAATCATGAAGACATGTTGATAATGCTCCTGTGCACTGCTTATGTCCTAAAAGGCCTAAAGCCCTTGGTATGTCTTTGCAGTGACAAGGGATAAGCTTCACTTCTGATGTTGCTTAGTGCAGGACAGATTAGAGAAGGTCTCAAATGAGATCTCAGATAGTCTTCTGACTCAGGTACAGAGTGTAAATGAAGTGTAGTGCTTGTGTTCAGTTGTCTGTCTGCAAACTGAGATGATGCATGACTATTTTTCACAAATAATATTCAAAATCACTGATACAAAGAAAGACTTTCAATTGATTTCAGCAGCCTCTGAGCCATGTTCTCAAAGGGAGAAAAAGAAAAGAGAAAAAATTAAATTAAATAACCTGTATCTTAAAGTTAAGAGTATAACGACAGGTGCACACGGAGGTACAGTTTAGAATACTGAGGCACTTACTTACATTAGTTTTTATGAATCTTTTGCTTTGTTTCAAAAAAACCTGTGCCTTTCTCGCCTAAGTGTCATGGGGTTTCCTTAAGACTCAAATACACAAGGAGCTTTGACATGGGATCTAATCTCCTAAATCACCCAGACGGTTCTGTAAATGTTCACTTCTTGTTCCTTTCACTGGGGTGAGGGTCAAGCCTGGTTAGGCAACTCAAATGGTTCTAGGTCCTGCGGCATTCTGTCAGCACCCGCCTCTTGCTGCCCATCTAGGGTAGTGGTTCGAAGCTGCACAGATCCTTAGGAGTAATTTTGCCTGCTAAGCTCAACACCATTTCCTGATTTTTCAGTCTAGGCCCCTGCGTTCTGATCATGCTTGGTTTTTTTAAATCTAATTTGCTGTATAGCACAAGCCTCATTGACTATTGTAACACAAGCCTGGCATTTAAGTAAATGAATTGATAATTTCTAATGTGCAGCAAAGTCTTTACAGGAAATGTGGATTGTTTTCTTTATTGTCACTAAAATGCTATTTGAGAAATCTAGCAAGCACTAATTTTAATTAGAAGGATATTATTCAGGACTAATAAAATACATGAATAATAATATTTTTCTGTCATTAATAACATGTATAAATTTTCGTGTTTCATCTTTGAACAGCCTTTTTCCTTTCAGATGAGCTCTTAAGCTACAATTTGGTGCCACATATTAATTTGATTAATAACTTAGTATGTTCATTTAATTTCTCCATTTTTGCACAGAATAGTCAGCTCTCTTATTCAGAAAAATGACCTAAGTCGAAAAAGTAAGATGTAATTTCAGACAAATGCTTCCACAAGATCGTTTCATAGACTTGTGGATGCCCTATTTCCAATGACTTAACAATCACATTAACTTTTTGCTGACTCCATTGCATTGCTGGACAGGCTGATAAGGTGATATAAAGATGTTGTTCATCTAAACTGTAGTCCAGCAAAGCAGTTAAGCATATGAATACCTTAAACATATCTGTATTTCACTAAAATCAATTCAACTGCTCACAGGTTCACTTTTATGTATGCTTTGTTGGACTGAAGCCACAATTACCAATCTGCTAGAGTGGAGCTTAGTAAAATATATTGAGAACAACCATCTCTGTGAATAAAACTAACAGTTTGGGAATGTGTTAACTATAAAATGACTAGAGTTTAATTTTCTCTATTATTATAGGGAAGGGTATTTAAAAAGTCTTTCCACAATAGGCTGAGTAGTAGTTCTTGGCTGACTCCTGAGAAGACTTGACACATAACTCACCTCCATGGCCTCTCTAGTGATGCCTGTTCTCAGTCTTTTGGTCTTTCTTCATTTAAACATAATTCTCTTTGTCTTTCTTGACATCACTCTCTACGATGCAGTGTGGCCTGAGACCTCTTGAAAAGTCTGTTGCTGTTCACTCTCTCAGAAAAGAGTTACAAATCTTGTTTTCATTCATGAGAGTCATTCAAGAGAGAAAACAGCTTTTTTACTTACTTACCTTGATGAGGGACAAGCAAACCAGGATCCGCTAGTACTTTATGGAACTTTTACTGTAGCACCTCTTCTCTTCCCTAATTTTACAGAACTCCCTTTACTCCTGCTGATATCTCACATATTAATCAAGATCTGCTGAATTCTTCTGAGCTTCCAAGTTGCCACGCATGGAACTGGTGCACTGAAACAAAGAGAAGGCTTTGCAGCAGCTATTCAGTATGCTACTACTTCCACATGAAGTACAGTGAAGGTAGGAGCTCTATGAGGAAGACTGACATTTAAATAGGGTTGGAAATTGCTTATTCAAAATTGTTATAATTTGGGTTAAATTCCAATATTCTGATTGAGATTCATTTTACATTTATAAGTGACCTGCTGATTCCTAGTACTCAGTATGCAGTGAACATGTACTATGTTTTTCTTTTTCTATGCTTCTGTTCCTCTCTGAGCTGACTTGTAACTTAAACAGACCTCTTGGATTTCACACAAGTATGTAGTAATATAAAGTATGCAAGTCAAGCAGCTTTAAAATAAATGGGAAAATGGAAGTTATTTTCACTACATGGGAGTTGAACACTGTCAAGAGTCTTCAGTCATTCTCCTTCAGTGGACATAAAGGGCAGCACTGAAAGCTATATACTAAATGATTCGTTAGATATTGCGTTTAAATCAGAAGGAATGGGAGAGAGCTCAGAGAGAAGCGCCTACGATATTACTGCTGTTCTCCAGCACACAAACTGTAATCAAATGTTTTTCTTTGACTTTAATAGATCTTAGGTTTATGTACATCTTTTTAACTAGACAATTACGTCCTTCAACCAACTGTACCTGTACTTGAGAAAGCATCACAATGACTCCAAGACTTGTAGGATCGTTATATCACACTCTATTACATTTCAGAACTAATCTACAGCTTAATTTTAATTTCTTTTAGATGTTTGGGTAAACATTAGAAATAATGCACGGTGGCAAGCCTCAGAAAAAAGTGTGTACTTTCTTTTGTAAAGAAACAGGTAGCAGAACCACCCTGCCTCTGGAGGTCATCCCTTTTCTGTCTTCTGTCGATGTCAATTTCTCTCTGGGGATGCTCCCTTGAGTTAGAATAATACCATCAGTGTAGGTCACCTTTTGTGTCTGGGCAAGTGGAGCAAGTTATGTTCTTGCTTCATGCTACAGTAGTTTTAGGGAGACGTTGGCAAAGTTCAGAGTCTGGGTGACAGTGAAACATGTGGCTCCTGTCTTCCGCATGCATGGTCAGACTGAAGCCTCTGGAGGTCTGAGTGCAGAGACAAACCAGGGTTTTGCTCCATAGAGCCCCAAAAGATGTGGCACTGTCAAGAAGATGTTATTTACAGACAGGGTAAAATTGAGGAAATAAAAGGGCCTCTTATGAACTCAAATCAACTTCTCCCCCTTTCACTACATGTATTGTCTTTTATAATAAAGTTTCCAGGTTTACAGATAAACTTTTTCTTTGTAGAGAAGCCTGGAAATTTCTGTTAGCAGAGTGACCTCCTTTAGAGTTTATGTGATTGAAAAGTTTTAAATAAACTGTACTTCACCATAGCTCATTATATTTCCATTTTATTTAATTTAAAGCAGTGTAGTTTATAATCAATGAAGTTCCTTTGCTGGAGAGGAGGAGATTTTAGCTTCAGAACAAATACAAGGCATTTTTCATTTCCTTAATCTTGTGCTGTTGGTGGTCAGTTCCAACTGCTGCATTTGGCACTGGAGGTTTGTTTAGTTTAAAGCCAAGTAAAATAGACAGAGAATAGCTAAATTGAAAAACTGAATTTAATATGTTAAGTATTATGCTGCAGTTTGTATAATATCACTGTTCCCTAGAGTTATATATTATTGTTATAATGTTCTTTGACACCGATAGATATGAACCAGAAGTGATCAAAAGGCAGGTAGAAACATTAGGTTTGCTCTTGGGGAAAAGAGCCTGAAATATGGTATAAAATTAATCTGGCTGAGGAAGATGCTACTGCAGAGCTATGGTGATGCAGTGACAGTGGCTACATGTGGTTTGATAGCATCATAACTGGTAGAGTCATAATTCACAATTTGAGACAATAATGTCAGGATTACAAATGACTCCCAGCTTTTTGTTTACTACTGACACAGATACTACTTAACTTCCTTTACAGGAAAGAGAGAGGAGAAGTATCTAGATAAGGACAATAGTTTTTAATATCATTACATTATCTCAGGGCTTTGGGAGTGCACAGTGACAGGGCGATATTCAGTGGCATCTAGTTCAACACACTTCTCAGACATGATATCTCAGACAACAGAGCAGTAAGGGCAAACATATCAGTGCAAGAGTTAGCTGCCAGCATGGCACAGAATCCCTGTAGGAAAGAAACTATTGCCTTTTATTGCAGTAGTGCACTGGCTACTCTTTATTACGTGAACATTAATCAATTTAGTGTTGTGTGGTAGCGTGTGGCCTCTCTTGTGCTTAATAAGTTCTGCAGCACATTGCACAATTTGTCCTGTGCTGGAAAAACTGCAAAAAACCTTTGGTAGACCAAGCCCTGGGACACATTTTAATGCCTTTGGATGGCCAAGCCCTCACATGTAGAAAACTACATTGATCTATTGACTCCAGTGTAACCGTGGTGCTTCCAGGAGCTGAGAACCCAGCCTAGAGCTTCCACCTTTTATGACCTTTCTTTAACTGTCATACTAATAAGCAGAGTTTTAACAGACAAGCTGTTCATTTAATGTACTCTAGCAGGTGAGCTCTTTCTGACCAATTCTTCTCAAATAACATGAATTTTTGAGTTGGGTTTTTCTCTGTTACTTATATGTAGCAGTGACCCTGTATTTGAAGCATTTGTGCACAACTAGGGAATTACCCTGCTTTCATGAAAAAACTCAAAACTGTCCTAAGCCACTGCAAAGGTCAGAGCCTCAATGGAATTTTCTCCCCTTGAGCCTAGGCAACTGTAAGCCTCACATGAGCTTAACAGGGAAATGGGAAGTTAAACCTGGCCCTTTTTTTTAAGAAGAACCTTGTGTAGTTCATTCCTAGAGTTTGGATGTCTGTCTCACAGATATGTAACTGTTGAGAAAGTTCATAAACTGGAAGAAAGCACAAGATGAAAATAAGAAAGTTTGTCCAACTTTACTAACAAGTGTTACTTTTATCTCCAAATTTATGCCACCAGAACAGTCTCATGTTATTCGGTATTTATATTATCTTATCAAATATTACTTTTCTTTAAAACCAAGGGTCTAAGTCCACTTATTTTGAATTTAAAGACAAAAATTCTCATTATATTCAATGAGAGGAAGACTAGGCCTAAGTTTGCAATTTCTCCTGATTGATGAATATGTCAAATGTTATGAAGCTTTATTTTTTTGATGTCTAAGCAGAATAAGAAGATGAGCAAATGATTTTTCCAGTCAGCCTAGAAAAATGTTTGTCTCTCTAATATCTGCAAATGACAGGTTTGCAGTTCTATTCTCATTTTATCCATCATTTTTAATTGCAGAGTAGAGTGCTACTTTCTCAACTGCTTGTAACTTCTATGGTCATTTATTTTGCTGCAAAAAGGGTGGAAAAGACACTACTCAATGTTGTTTAATTCTTAAACCACGCATGTATTGAATTTTTACCTTTTGAAAGCTGATGTTTATTTTACTTTGTCTGTGACTGATAGCTTTCCTAATGGTTACAGTTACAGAGAAGAGGAAAATTATGATGCTAGTTAAGGCATCAAAAAATGTGAAAATTCATGATGCTTTTATTTTTTTGGTGCTCCCTGTGCTGAGCAAAGAGAGTGTTATCCTCTTTTGGTAAAATTCTAAAAAGAAGCCTGCACTGGAGTCTGGGAAAATTACCATCCTGAGGAGTAACTTATATCTCCAGAAATCAGCAGACTCTCGAAATATAGATACAAACACCAGCTAGCACATGCAGAGCAGCATTTAAAAATCTATTCTCTCCCCTGCCCAGAATGAAATGACTTTGGAATTAAACTTGAAAAATGAGAAGGTGTAATGTTTAAACAAAAGATCAGCACAGCATAGCTCAATGAAAGAAATACTGAAAAATACAGAAAGATATTCACCATTCAGAATAGCTTTACTGAATCAAATTCACATTAACTGATGATCTGGTCATATATGAATATTTATTTACAGATATTTTATTAATATGTAATGGAGGGGCGGGGCTGGAGAGAAAGAGATGATAAAATTTATGGGTGTGACACTACAGGTTTACTCCTGCTATTTTGGCTGTGTGCCTCTCCAAAAGGGTGACCCTCTTACTGATGGCAGGAATTGCTGAACGCAGTAAAAGTTGTGTGCAGCCAACCTGGTGTTTGCTTTCATTGTGCAAAGCCAAACAGGCTGGAACAGTGGTTGAATGGGGCTATTAGAGAGGGTGTATTGACTTCCAATTCTCTCACTGTCATAAGTCATGGAGAATCCAGGACAAGAGAAGGAGCAAGTAAGAGCAACCCTAGAGATACTCTAGGTTGTCCCAGGAGAAACAGAGGAAGTTCAGTACATTCTTGTACCAGAGTGAGCACGGAATGAGCTACAGAATACTCCATTAAAATTAGTAAATAACTTTACTCCCTTTGCATTCACATTTGTGGTGGATATTCTTGGTGCTCTTACAGTAAGGTAATTCTCTGCCTTTTGTGGTTTTGATGGCAAAAAACATTGATTATTTGGAAGGTAAAATTGCACTGACTGTTTCTATTATCAAGGTTGATCATATTGATTTCAAATCGCTCAGTCACTATGTTATCACAAATAGATTGGTGTCATTCTTTGGTTTATTTTATGTTTAATGCAAATGTTTTGAATTAGGAGTTTTGGCATCAGATTTAGGTGTATATTTTCTTGCTTCTGTTTCTTGACCGTATCAGTGGTTTAACAGGAATGCTGCATTTGTCAGTAGGAATCCTCCAGTCTGGAGCCTGATAGACAAAGACTTATCATGTGCATCATGAGGCTGACTTTGTCACTCCAAATGATTTATTAAAAAGCTTGGTAATATTTTGCATCTTTGAAAATCTCCGATAATTATTAAAGCAAGGCGATGTGTGGTTGTCCTAGGTTTCTTATTATGTACTAGCTAATGTATTAATTTGGTAACTTCATCTTCATACAAAACCAGGAAGTTAAAGCAGGTCTCACAGGCAGGCAGCCAGTATCTCAGTGGAGAATGGCATCAACATTAAGCCCAAATGTTGGAGAACTGAATGTGGATACTAAATATTACACACACAGAGTTTTAATTGGCTCACTATATAGTCTAATCTTTATGATCTTAATGGTTCATCTAATGATTTCATTAAATAGAAAATGTGAATTTACCTTGATCAGCCCTGAATTACGAGTAGTGCTTTCCAGGAGCCTCAATTCACTTTTTCAGTGTTTCCCATTACAAAAAGTAGGTCCTAAAGCCTGCTGCAGATTGAACTCAAGGAAAAGGAATCTCCCAACTTGGATGAAGCCATTATAGATGACCATGAAAACCAGAGTAACCAGAGGAACCGAAACAGTCATGGATAGAGTTATAGTATTGTTAAAGCCAACTTGTCGCTCTGCAGTATTTACTCTTAGAAAATAAACTATTTTGCTTTTTTATATTAGTTTTTTCATGCTGTACCTAGCATGTAAAACCTTGACAATTCTGATGGAGGGAGACAAGTCTTCATAATCTTACTGATCTGCAAATTTTGGAGATATTTTTTGCTCATCTCTGTATTTTTCCTAAACCTCCTTCTGTTTCTGTTATGGCTGCTCTGTGTGATAATACCGGACAGCCTGCTGGTATTATCCTGTGGAAGTCTTGTACACAGAAATTGCTATAAAAAGCTGACTTTTCATTCACTTTTGTTTTGAAAATAAAGAGTAGTAAATACCATTTGTAAATAACTCTATCAATCAAGTATGTTAGGCTCATTTTAGACGTCTAGCTCCGTAGTGGAGGAAAAAGTGTATTACAGCCATTGATGGATTTTTTTACCCATTTGAAAGATGCAATTGAGAATTCACATGCATTTATCAAGATCAGACTGTTATTATTATAACGAGATTTTTTGCTTGCTTTCCTACTGCTTTTGCTGGTGTTTTTGTGTGTGGTGTTCAGTGTTCAAATGCAGCAGCTTGTTCACTTCACATCATTCTCACTATATGGACAACTCTTAATTCTCAAAATCAAGAAAAAGTTGAGTCATTTCTCAGTTACATTTTATTTTAGAATTCTTTAATTATACCTAAGACTTACTATTGCTCTGCTGTATGATATTAAGACATCGCTCTCTGCTACCTTGTACTTGTACAATAGAATCATGGAACATTCTGAGTTGGAAGAGACCCACGAGGGTCATCAAATCCAACTTCTGACTCCACACAGGGCAACCTAAAAGTTAAACCATATATCCAAAAGATCAGCACCTCCCTCTCTGCTCTCCCTCATGAGGAAGTTGTGGACAGCAAGTGAGGTAACCCGTTAGTCTCCTCTTCTCTAAACTGAACAAACCTGGTATCCTCAGTCACTCCTCATAAGTCACACCTGCTTGTCCTTTTACCACTTTTGTTGCCCTCCTTTGGATGTATTCTGGTATTTTTATACCCTTCCTATATTGTAGAGCCCAAAACTGCACACAGTACTTGAGGTGAGGCTGCAGCAATACTGAGTATTGTGGAATAATTTCTCTTGGGCTTTTAGCTAAACGGTGCTTAATGCACCCAGAACATGGTTGGCCCTTTTGGCCACCAGGGCACATTGATGACTCGTATTGAGCTTACCGTCAACCAAAACCCCTACATCCCTTTCTGCAAGGCTGCACTCCAGCCTCTTGTCCCCCAGTCTATAAGTACATCCAGGATTACACCATCCCAGGTGTAGAATCCAGCATAATTGCTGTCAGTAGAAATTGCTTTCAATAGAAGAAAGCAAAAATTTTAGCAAATCACTTAGCTTCATTATTTTACACCAATGAAACTATGGTGAAAAATGTCTTCTCAAGCTGTAGGACAATAGAGAATGATGCTTACTTTGAGAATTTTGTACCATAACTCCCAGCAAGCTGAGCATACTGCTAACTCCTGCTTCTAGATGTTTATTGATGAACTAGTATTGTCTCATTGTTATCCCACAATTTAGAATTCCTTTCTTCAGGATAAATCTTTCTTTGTTAAGCATTTCTAAGAAAATAAATTAAGTAAAGATATTTTTCTGATTTAGTCAATGGATATGTTATGATAATGTGTTTAAAATTCACTGTAAGTAATTTTGTTGATGTCAGTATTATGAGATACCCTATAAATGAAATTGTATTGTATTGTAAACCTGTCCAGTAGATCAATAGATATTATGAAGGACGAAACTAATTTATTTCACTTTCCTCTTAAGTGAAAACCTAAGTAGTCTGAGACTGGATTATTTATTTGAAATAATCTTTAAAGAGAGAATTTCTTTTTTTGGATAAAATTTAAAAAAAAAGGAATCAAGAAAGAGACAGCTGAAAAAATAATAGTAATTAATGCTTTTAAAAACCTTACAGGATGAGAATTTTACAGTAGCAGAAGCAGTATATGAGGGAAGAAGGGAGTGTGATAGTATGGCATTTTGTATATTCTTTGTATCAGGTACTAGATCTCCTTGTGTGTTAGTGGTGAGACACTGCTAACTTCTGCTGGAAACAGACCAGGCCAGGAACTGAAACTATAATTAAAAGATTACATTATTGTTTTTTTACTAGACATGAAAGGTGTGCATATATACCCATATGCTCATCATGTCTGAATTACACTGCGGATTGATCTAACCTTGCTGTTAGTCATTATTCTCCTAACAGTGTCTGTAATATATTCCAACTGATTATTCAGCTATTTAAAGAAGAGATTGAGCTAACCTTAGATTAGACTCATAGGATAATTTAGGTTGGAAAGGACCTTTAAGATTATAGAGTCCAACCATAAACCTAGCACTGCCAAGTCCACCACTAAACCGTGTCCCTAGGTACCACAACTACCTGTCTTTTAAATGCCTTCAGGGGTGGTGACTCCACCACCTCCCTGGGCAGCCTGTTCCAATGCTTGACAACCCTTTCAGTGAAGAAATCTAAACCTCCCCTGGCGCAACTTGAGGCCATTTCCTCTTGTCCTATCTCTTGTTACTTGGGAGAAGACACCGACCCCCACCTCACTACAACCTCCTTTCAGGCAGTTGTAGAAAGCGATCAGGTCTCCCTCAGCCTCCTCTTCTCCAGGCTAAACCCCAGCTCCCTCAGCCACTCCCCATCAGACTTGTGCTCCAGACTCTTCACCAGCTTCGTTGTCCTTCTTTGGACATGCTCCAAATTAGACAAATTAGGCACGTAGCATAAAATATCTGAGCAACATGAAACGGTGTTACTTCCCTTTATACCTTCTTAGGTCTGAGAGAATTCACGGAGAAGACCAAGGAACTTTTGACATTTTGTGCAAGAATTTGATGTTCAATTAACTTCAAGGCAGGGTGGTGGGGCTTTTGATAGAATGCACGGGAACCCTTTTGCTGGTTAAACGTAGAATCCATTTGTCATGTCAGTTCAGGCATAGTGAAAATTACACAGTCAAATAGCTACCTGCAATCTTTTAAATATCACAGGTATACCTTCCTATGCTATTAGCACAGTTAGCTAGATTAACTAGACAAAACATATGAGCTATAGTTACTGTATTAGGCCAAAAGCTGCCACTAGATTAGATCTCAGATTGGCATGCTACTGGTACAGCTTGCTGAAATGAAATAATTATGTTTGGAAGATAATTCTTTCAAACAGCTTAATTTTTAGATCTCTGAGATTGGGTGCTTGGCCCAGAAGTAATTTGAAATTACCTAGACCATTTGCAATTTCTCTGTACTTTAGCAGTGCTGTGATAAACATGATTCTTGGTAAGTCATAGGATACTGCTTATTCTGAGACATCTTGCACTTTCCATTTCAGAAAATCAGATCACTGTTTATTGGCTTTTGAACTGAACATAGAATACTAATTCATACCAGGGAAGTACTGAATTTAGTTATTGAATGAGGGGGCACCTGGCTAACACTTACTTATATGCATAAACGTACAAAGCAAAGTACATTTTCAGAAAAAGATGTCACATTTTATCATTTTCCTGGAGTTGCAAGTGAGTGGGAAAATGGTTAGAGTCTTCACAATCCTCCCTTAAGTGCGCAAGCAATGGCAAATTAGCTGCAGAAAGTAAAGTATTCAGGTTACTGTATCCTATTCTTCCAGATTATTTTTATTTCCATGCTTATGAGCTAACAATTATCTTTGCCTGTTCCTTCTTATACACATCCATGTTTTTTTCTCCAGGCTGTGCTTGATCTGTTCTTTTTCTGTTGAGACATCTATGCTCACATCTGTCATACGCTGTCATATCTCCATTGTCTCCTTCCATTGCTGTAAGAGCCCCATCTCTGGTTTCCCTAAATTTCAAAAAAGTCCTCTCTCCAAATCATTTAAATAAACCTGTACTTAAAATATATCCCTCAGCAATTTTAACTTGATCAGCCTGACCCCTCTGAACCATCGATTACCCTTGTTTTATCAAATCAGGTTCAGGCTTCCTGCCTTTATCTTAAGACATCAAAATTCTTTCTTTCTACAGCATGTCTGTTTGTGCCTCCTAGATTGAGATTTACTGAAAGTATTTAGGCATTTTAATATGAAAGAATGTGTCTGAATTTTCAAAAGCACTGACTACCTAATTTCCCCCTGAGATTAACAGTCATTCATTCTCCTCATCAGAAGGGTCCACAGTCCAACCCTGCAGACTGTCTCCAGGCTCCCATCCTGGATTCCCTCTTCTGTTCCCCTGTCAGGAGCCTAGTTACTTCGCCTTTGTCCTCAGGGAAACAAAATCCAATGCCATCCACTCTGTGGAGAAAGTTTGCATCTATTTGGAACCCTGCTCCACCAAGTAGTCTCTTCCTTCCATTTCCAACACAATTTTTTAGAGTTTTCCAACTAACCATAGCACAACTGAAGAGGTATAAATTATGAGCAGATTATAAAGCCAGAGAGACTGCTACAGACCAACGATGGCAATTCCAACAAAGAGCTAGAGCTAAGTGGGGGAGCCTCCCATTTTATGTGTTTTTCTCTGGCTTTAAAAATCTTTTTGTGTCACTCTGGAATGAAAGCCAAGTATGCAAAAGCTTTTGGCAAAAATAGGACTTTGGCAAAATGTTTGTGATTGGGTCAAGAAACTCAGATTTTCTGTCTTTTACTCTCATCTTCCAGGTAGTCTATTCAGAGTTTAGAAATAATCCTGTCAAAACTTCATCAAAGTCAGTATTTGTTTCCAAAATGTTCCAATTTTGGCATAATGTCAGTTGGAGTGGAAAATATTTAACTGAAAAAATTCTGATTAGTTCCATAAATGTCATTACATTCATTAAGTACATATGTAACAGTAGCTGAACTAGCTATCTGTTTACACACATCAAGTCATCTGAAATATTATGAAGTCAAAAACAGGGCTCAAGGGTTGGTTGAGTAACAGTGTCATAAATTTTAGTAACCCTTGATCTTAACTTGATGCTCATTATAGCACGTGTCTGTGAACAAAACTAATTGAAACATCAGGAAATGGTCAGAACGCAGATGAAAAGCGTTAGCAAAAAAACTGAAAGCATTTTAATTAACTTGGAATAATGCATTAGTGTGATTGGGAAATTAAATTACTATCCAAGTCCTGACACACTTTTTTTATTCGAAACCATAACATGATTATTTATCAAATGAATTAATTTTCTGTTGATAGTAATATTAGCTTTTAAATAACACATGAGGACCTAAAAATAGATTAATACAAGGCTTTAGGGGTCATCATTCCTAACCCTCTAATATTATTGTAATCAGAAACAGTTTCAATGAATATAATTATACTGTATTCATGGTAAAATATATATAAATGAAATTAAAATTGGACCTTTTTGAGGTGTTTGTACTTTATCTTAGTCTTTTCTGCTATCTCATGTGAAAGTAATCAAGTCTTCTGAATTTCAGTCAGGCCATGTGAAGAAATAATGGGTGTTTCCCAGACAGTTACCACTGTATTAATATGTAATTTCTTCTATAATTTCTCTCTGGGATTTTTTTTTTGTGTTTGCCTGTGCATTTATTCCATCTGTCAGATCCTGTCTCCCCACCTATCTTAAGACTTACAGATTTTGGTTGATATTTCTCTCCTGCATGACTAGGATGACATATGATGATACTATGGAAAACACACAGAAATAAGATGGCTTGAAAAAACTGGAAGGAGCTGGCAGGAACTTTTTACTCCAAACTCAGTGTATGTCTTTGCTTTCCATGCTTTTGAAACTAGTATCCTGTGAAGGACAATTGTATTTTGAAAACCATATTGCAATACCATTTATCTATGCACCATATGCTATCAGAGAATCACTTCCTATGTAGTGCTGTTCTTTCAAACTTGCCAAGCAAAGTTCTTGGTTCTTAGACATCTTTTAAAATGTTGGTTTCTAAAACTATGCTGAAAAATCTTGTATATAAGGGTAATAGATACCATTTTCTAATGGACTGCAATTCTCTTGCTCTCTCAGGGGCCATGCTGTTAGGATATTTTTGAAGCCAAAGGAGAGAACCTGTATTTGACTAGCAGAGAAGACCACTGATGACTACTACTCTTTGTCTGGAAGGACTTCCAAAAGGCAGACAGTCCTTCCAAACAGCCTCCAAAAATATTGTCTGTTTAAAAAGTAAGCCAAAATCAGACTGCTAGGTCTGAGAAGAGTAGTACCAGAAATAGAAGGCAAATAAAAAGGCTATGAAAATTTATTCAGGGATGCTGGAAGAGTTGTTGCTCAATAACTGAGAAAATAGTTTTAAAATTGGTTACCTTAAAGTGCATACAACTCTATGTCTTACCTAGAATTAAAGCTACTTTAATTTGATTTAGCTTACTTTCCTCCCAAATCAACATTAAACAACTTATGTTCACTTAAAATATGAATAAAATGGTTTATCCACAGAAAAGTCTAATGTATTTAACTAATTCACTGCAAAATTTAGTTTAGACTTAGATAATCTATTATTTGCTTCCTACATGGAAGAGCTTATGATCTGAAAAAGATTCAGATTGGGATCATTCTGTTTTGTTGCTACTAGAAAGGACCTCAGGGAGATTTAGAGGTATACAAATGAAAGCAGCTAGTACGGGGGATCCAGTCAAAAGAACTGTTATGGTTCCTGTCCAGTCAGCCAGGAAGCAGCCCATCACCAGGAGAGTGCATGTTAATTTGGGTAGTTGAAATTCTATCTTGACAGAACCATCCACGAAAGCTCTGCTAGAGAAGGATTCTATAAGCACATGTGAGCAGGCCTGTTCTACTCAGGCCTGTATTTTACCTCACTGGGGGAAACAGAATGACTTAATGTCCACTAGTAATGAGGTTCTAGAACACCTCAGTGAGGAAAAGACTGGACAGAGAAGTGACAGTCAGGAGACCTGAAAAAGTTTCTGATTAGACAGGAAAAAGCCTACCAGTGTAAATGTGCTATGGAGTCCTCGAGAGGAGCACTCTGGTATATACACAGTGTAGCTTTATACTGTTCTTGAGACTGACTTCGAGCTCCCATGCTACTGTCAAGGCTCATACGTGAGGTTTTTGAGTGAAAGCTACTGCATTGTGTTTGGAAAGATCACGCCATAATTACAAAGCTGCTCCTCTGAAAAATCACTGAATGACGGAAGGGTTGAGGTTGGAAGGGACCCCTGTAGGTCATTGTGTCCAACCGCCTTGCTCAAGCAGGGCCACCAAAAGCCAGTGGCCCAGGACCATGTCCAGGTGGCTTCTGAATATCTCCAAGGATGGAGACTCCACAGTTTCTATGGGCAACAAGTGCCGGTCACCCTCACAGTAAAAAAAGAGGTTCCAGCTGGAACCTCCTGTGTGTCAGATTTTGCCCATTGCTTCTCACACGGTCAACTAGACACCATCTTCTTTACACCCTCCCCTCAAGTACTTGTATGCTTTGATAAGATCCCCCCAACCCATTTCTTCTCTAGCCTAAACAGACCCAGCTCTCTCAGCCTTCCCTCATAGGAGAGATGCTCCAGTCCCTTAATCATCTTTTTGACCCCTCATTAAAATCTTTCCAATGTGTTCATGCATCTCTTGTACTGGGGAGACCAGAACTGGTCACAGTACTCCAGGTATGGCCTCACCAGTGCTCACCAGTGCTGAGTAGAGCGGAAGGATCACCTCGCTCAACCTGCTGGCAATGGTCCTCCTAATGCAGCCCAGGATACCATTAGCCACCTTTATTGCAAGGTGTAATTGCTGTCTCATGGTCAACTTGCTGTTCACCAGCACCCCTGGGTCTTTTTCCACAAAGCTGCTGTCCAACCAGATGGCCCTCATCATATACTGGTGCTTGGGGATGTTCCTTCCCAGGTGCAGAACTTGGCACTTCCCCTTGTTGAACTTCATGAGGTTCCAGAGGTCAGCCCATTTCTTCAGCTTGAGGTCTGTCTGGATGGCAGCACGACTTTCTGGTGTATCAGCCACACCTCCCAGTTTTGTGTTCTCAGCACACTTGCTGAGGGTACACTCTGCCTCAAAACCTGGATCATTTTGTATTATTCCCTTTGTACAAACTTAAACTTTTATGCAGTTTTGAGAAATTTTTCAAATCATCACCTAAAGTTTGAGGTCCAAAGTTTAGTTTAGAAAGTCACTTCAGGCTATGGAAACTTCTATGCGGGTAAAGGAAAGATATAAAACAGGTGCTAGAGAGTTTGCACTTGCCATAATTTTCAGCAGTACATGTACACCTTTATAAATACTGAAAAAAAAAATCAAGTCACTTTTATATCACTGCTAAATACTGACTCAACTACTTAATTATAAGCACTCAAGGTTGACAGTTTCAGCTTGGATGTTTACCTGAAATAGATGAATTACTCTCTCGGTTATGCAAAATAGACTCAGGTTATACAAAATAGCTGTAAAGACCTCAGAAGAACATTTTCTTTAGTTACCATTTTGATGTTTGTACTTCAGTCCCAGCTCAGGAGAGAAAAAAAGCAAATAAAATAATTTAAAATAAATGTAAAGGATTTGTTTCTCATTGCAAAATTTCTATTTGGGTTTCAGTTTTGGTGAAACACCGCACTGACTAATTTTCATTGCTTAGGCATACACAAACTGTATACATAAATATAACAAACCTCAGATGTAAACACAATGTGTCTGCCAGTATACAGATCTTAACAGAGCTGTCAAGTCTTAAGTACCGTGCATAAAACCTGAGGCACCTTGCCTGACTTTCCCCTGCTTCTGATGCCTTCAACTCACACTGCTGTAAATACACTGCCTCCCTCCTTCTCCAAGAACATGCATGTGGGGCACAGCTCCTCACATCAGCTGTGGAGAGCTGGCTCTTTGGCTGCAGTCATCTGCCAAACTTTTGTGACACTGGGAATCTCACGTGCTGGGTTAAAAAGGTGCGTGGAGATGATTAGAGGTCTGTGTCACTGACACCACGTCTCCTGTCCCCAAGACAACACACCAATAGCCCCCAAGAACTCTATAGAATCTAACTTCATAGAGAAATAATGATTAGCTAGTACAGTTGAAAAAACTTTCTGAAGTAGATTGTAATGTATAGTATATCCCTCTGTCCCTCCATCAGTCTAAACTAATCGTGTGCTATTGTAATTTAAATTTAACTGGAACTAGTGTTCACAACATTTTACAGAACACAGTCCAAGGTCGATTTAAATGATGTCATGATGAAAATAGAGAAGAGACCAACCAAAATCTTCAGAAATCTAGCACAGATAAAAGAGAATGCTTACCTTTTTAATCATTAATGGTATGGTTTCTATGCCAACAGTTTCTTTGTGTACTAGGGATATGATGTTCTGTGTTACGTGATTAGCCATTAAGCATGTTTGTTGGGGGATGATTACGTGGAGGTCTTAATATCAGTGGAGCTCTAGTAGGTGTAGGGCTTGGCTCAGTCCAGGTTTAGGCCTTTACTTTGGGTCTGTTGGAATGTGAAGTGTAACTGAATAAGAATGATAATTTTTACTTTCTCTATTTATTTCATTTTGCAGAAGCTTAAGTGAAACTAGGTGAATCAGGCCCTTTGTTTAATGTGTAATTTACATGATCTCCAGTGAAGGATATTTTCGTGTAGGAACTTAGATCGGCTACAAACTTATTAACGTAATTCCTGTTGAAACATGGTAGAATTCCAATTGCTCACCTGAAAAAACATGTAATTTTATGATTTCTACAGTGTTTCTGTACTGCGAGGTTTTTCTACTAGTGAAAGCGCAAATACATCTGAGTATATAATAAACAGGAAATAAGCTACCCCACCCCTTTCAAAAGAGCTAATCAAGGAAAATAAATGTAAATAAAATATTGATTAAGAACTAAAAGGATCTTTATCATATTACTTTCAGAAATAATTTAATTTAACCTAAACAGACAACTGGGAGCAGATACTTTGCCTTAGCATTTTTCAAATTGCTAATTAAAATTTCCAGGAGGAAATTCAAGTTTAGTGTCTGGATTTTAAAGATAAATAATGTTTGCTTCTTTTTATTATGAGTTTATGAAGGTTTATGTAATGCCAAAATGTAATATTGCATGTGCATTCTTTTAAAAATAATCAGATAACATGGATGCTTTATGTAATACACTGTGGTTATAAAGCAGTTTTTAATTAAGAAAACTTGAACATTGAAGTGTGATTCTGGTTATATCTGTCACGTGTTTTCATATAGATTTATATCTACATTGTTTATGGAATTGTTTGGAGATAACTGTTTTTTTTTGGTAAGATAAAAGCAATTAGAATGATGAAGTACTCTGTGTGCCCATTGTCACTGAGTGGCAATTTTACTATTTATTGGAAAAGAGATGAATCTAGTTCTTTATTCTCTACCATAAAGACTTGATCTAAAACCTAGTGAAGTAAATGGAAATTACTCATCACTCCATAATTTTGTATAGTGCTTGGCTTTCAGTGCTGTTTCCTACTTTACACCACATTATTGATTAGACTTCTGATTACTTACATATACACTACCAAATGTAGTGTAGACTACAATAATAAAGATGCACAACATTTCAAAGATTTCTCTGAAGAAACTTTCACAACTATAAATTCTTTACAGATTCTTTGTGCAATTGAATTAAATGCCTTTCACCCTCTGTGGATGTAGGGGGGAAGAAAAGTGCCAAATTAAAGCGGAAAGGATACTGTTGAGCTAACTGTCCAAACGCTTAAGACAAAATAGGAGAAGGATGGATAGACTTCTCATGATATCCCTTAACACTAGATATAGGAGCAGTAGCAGAGAGTCCTCTTTATGCCAAGACACAATATGCCAAGGGCTAGAACATGTGATGGGGAGATGAGAAGATGCAGAACCACCCTGAAGAAAACTGTGACATAGAGGGCTCATGTGTCCCCTTAGCCAGTGCTTCCTCTTGGGTTGTTAAGAGTAAGCAGGTCATAGAGCATGTGACATACAATTTATATGTATTTTGAAACTGTTTCTCTAAAAATTGTGCAATCCATGCCTATACTGCAAGTGTCAGTTTGCCAGTCCAGTCCTCATAAATTTTGAAGCAGTTTCAAGCAACTTTTCAACCGACTTGACAAATGGGTTGGGGGGACTCGAAATATAAAATTCAGAAAAATAGACAGAAACCCTGTTAGAGCCCCTAATAACCTGCAGCACAGTTTCATTAATTGCTAGATACTAGATATAAAGCACAGCAGTGCTGTGACTCCTGCAGCCTATGAAAAGCTTTGGTTTGGTCTCACTTTCCTAGGCACCAGAAATACACATCTATGGAAACCAGGCTTCACTATTGTGTTGCTTATGCAACCCATACAGTCCTCCACACATGGTACTTCTGCAAGAGTAAGCTTTAAAAATGAAATCCTTTTTCTCTGTGTAGGCATGAAAAATGCAAATTTGGTGGGTCAAAATCAGAAGGCTATGTCCTCAACTGCCCTTTCTACAACTTTATGCTTCCTTTGGACTTTGAAGTGGCTGTATTTAAGCTCCTCTGTGTACATACAGAATGATCTCTTAGGATGAAAGGTAATATGAAACTAGAGACTTCAATGATAATCATGCCTGAAAGAACAAGGGAAGTAGAAGAGATGCACTAATTTTCACCATTAATCATTCCAGATGGTTATATCTACATGAAAAATGTGTGCTTGTGTATTTACACAAATGTACAAGTGTGCAAAGACTGTGGAGACAGGGAGAGCACACTGACTGTTGTGTACATTGAGTGCATGTGAGGCTACGATGCAAGTAAACGAGAATGATGTTGAAACATGATGTGTAAGCTAAAAGGAGTGTTTGAACTGCTGGATGTTCGATGATGTATGGGGAGTCAGAGCTGACATTTACAAATGCAAGTTATATATTCTGTTTTCATTTCTTGACCCCGTCTGTAAAGCAATCCTTTCACCATCCAGGAAAGAGGAAGACGAGACAGAATGCTGATAGGTAAACTGCACATGCCTTTCTTTGTGGGCCCCAGTCTACACTTTTAACCTTTGCCTGCCTCCCTTTGTCTAAGCTTTACATATAAAAAACCTGGACACATAACAATACATAAGACATTGCTCATACTTAATTATGTGGAGTTTTATTAAGAAAAGTTTTATTCCTGTAAGTCATATCCATTAATGCAAAGTGAATATTGCTGCAAACTGATTTAGCCCAATTCAGTATCTTGCTTTGCATTAAAATCAAAGGCAGTTGAGGGCACTTAAATGTTTCTCTCGATCTGGACAACAGTGCAACTGTTTCCGTTCTAATATTAAAAGTTATTTGGTCATTTACAATTTTTTTTTCCCTCAAATGCATCAGTTTCTCAACTTTAAGAACAGGAAAATAATGTTCTTAGGTGCTGTGAGGATGAATAAATCTGAAATTGTGAGATGTTTAGATCGTACAGTTAATCAGGCCACATGAGTAGGTCAGATAGATGGTGATTACCATATCTGAAGACCATAGTACTTCAAGGAGTGCTCAGTAGTAAATCATACAGTGCAGTTGCCGTTTTGTCCTTTGAACCTGATCAACTATAGTATGAAGAACCTGTGGAGGGGCTTGAAACATATATTTCTTACTGAAACAAATGAACTTCAAACATGAATGTCATACCCCCAGGGACAATCTACAGGTAACACAATCATATAGTTAATTTTTGATCTGTCTGAATGGAAAATAAAAGTGAGCTACATATTAGTATATTTTACTCTAAAGCAAGTGTGCTTGGGATCAAAAATGAGACTCCAAGGGATAAGAAAATAAAACCCCCAGTGTTATCAGTCAGTGTGCGAAGTTTGTGGAACATTATAATATATAAAAACGCTGTATTTATTAGACTACTCCATTTGTTTTGTAATTTTGAATAAACTTCATTTCTTATTTAGTTCCTGATTCTGTCCCTCCATTAACAGAGGATGATGAATATGTATGTTTGCAATTTCCTTTGAAATCTGCGCAGAAAACAGGAGTGAACCCTAAATTCAAATAAATCACTGCAAAGACTCAGTGGCTGACAAGTATGTCTTGCCTGAATGTGCCTGGTTGCTTGCACATGTGTCTACTCATTTATGTGGCTGACAAGGTATCATCTTAACAGCACAAAAAAGACAGCCTTTAAACTGTGACCCAGATGTGGACTTTCCATAGGGGCATTTAATTTCATGAACTTCTTTTTAAGGTGAATAGCGCATTGCTGCCAAAAGAAAAAGGAGGAAAAAAATGGGGATGACATCAGAGGGGGAATGTATATCCCATATTGTCTGAGGTTTGTCATAAGATCTTAGTTCTTTGCTGTGAATTGGATGTATCCTACAAAGAAAGTTTTCATCAGGGTAGACTTTTTTGTTAAAACCATTGTCCTCCACCATTTCTACTGTTTGGCTGTTTTCTCTCTAAAAGTAGCTTAATGATTGATTCACTTGTGCCAAAGCAGGAAAAGCAAATCAGACTCATGAGGGAGAGTATAATAAACACTTAGGTGAGGCAGATTTTTATGCAAACATTGCCTTATTTTCCTTTTTCTGTGCAATATGTGCTTTTTTTTTCTTTTCTCTCTCAACAGCTTTGTCTCTCCCTCAAGTTGGCCGTACTGCTGAGGTCACTTAAGCCACTTAGCCGTAAGCTACCCTGCCATGAATTTTTATTCATGATTCTGAGCCAAAGAAGTCAGTTACACCTCTATTAAAGCATCCAGCCTTCAAATTCTTTTAACTGAGACTGGGAGAAGTACAATTGTCATGTGTATGTCTGGAAATACCAATAGCAGCATTTCCCAGACTTTCTGTAGCTGAGCAATTACTGAGAAAATTCTCATGATTCCTGCTTCACAGGTAAGGTGATACGTAGGCACCCATAGGCAACGTATTTGCATACTTGTTACACTGAATAGAGGTTATTTTCCCCTCAGAACAAAGAACCATGTAGGAATATGAATCTATATATTCATTAATTATGTCACCCAGTGAGTGAGTTGACTAGATTAAATACAGAGAAAATATTAATCATGCTTTCCTTATTAGTGTGAGGTAACGCCTGCTTTTCTTCATATAGCTCTTTGGAGTGAGAGGGTGGGAGGAGATGACTGTGTGTTGTCATGGAATCATCTGCAAGCTGCACCGATACTGGGTTGAGGGACTGTTGGTCAGATAGTCACTGGGAATGTGTGATGGTAAATATTTAAGTTAGCACATTATTGCAGTGTCTGCAAAATCTTGAGGATCAGATCTGTGTGGAGCAGACCTTGAATTTAACTAAAATCACATTGTTTGAAAGAGATGTGGTAAGATGGGCAGAGAGGATACAGATGTCACCAGGCCCTCTTGCCTGAAGCAATAATTGCTGAAAGCTTTGGAGACCAGAAGGATGCTGAAGATGTTGGGGCTGAAGAGTGCAGAGGAATCAAGGGTGGTACCAGGTTGTGATAGTATGGTGTGGTAATAAAAGGGAAGTACCAGCATGATATTGGTGTTGGTAGTGCTGGGATGATACTGGGGAGACTAGTGGAGAAGGAAAGCTGGCAGTTCCTGGGCAGATGGGATTACAGAGATGTGAAACCTGGCGTAACCCAGCATGGCTGCGATTCTCTCTCTCGTAGAATAGCAGTGATGATGAAATTATCTCTGGGTCAGACAAAACGAGTGAAAGGAGCACAGCCCCTGCATTCGTGTTGAAGTTGTCACTGCAGTTCAGGGGAGACAGAAAGAAAACTGGGTCAAGTCTCTTGGCTCTCCCAGTAAAGAAGGTTCAGAAGCCATGATGGAATGGAGATAATCAGTCTGGAGCCACAATTTATCTGAAATATGTTATCATATTTATGTTAGTGCCCCAGTATTCAAAGTGATGTGCCCTGGAAGGTATATAGGCTAAGGTGTCTATCCTGCAGTGCCTTGGGTATGTGATTAATACCTACTAGTAGATCTTAGTAAGTTAGTAGGCAGATTAATAGGTTATTTTGTAGATTAGTAGGTAGACATTACCTATTAGTAGATAATTATGCTAGTTAATAATAATGCATAATTGTGGTTGTTTATTAAAAACTCGACAGGTATTTTCTAACTACTTAATGTAACAGAAACTATGTTATGCATATTTCTTAAAAAGATGGCAAACTCGAATACTGGAAGTTACAAAGAAATGCTCATAAACTAGCAGAGGATCAGAACACTGCAAAAATTTTTACAGAGCCTACTTTCAAACAGTATGTGGACCACAGAAAGCTGGAGTTTGTTTGGACACTATTTCTGGACACAAAAACCGCTGACATTCAGAGACTAAATTATTAATGAAAAATTATTCATGAAAAATTATTCACCTAGTCCTGGTGGAATGGATGTGGTAGTTGCTTTGCCATTTCAAGTCTTGGTGCTCTCCTTTCTGCTGGTGAATTTCCACGTGCACTGTGGCATGTTTTGAGATTTTAATCACCTTCATGCAGCAGCTAGTGATCTGGTTTTCCACTGATGGAAGGTGGAGGGGTGAGGAGGAAAGGAATTTCTCAAGCAAGAAGGCTATCTGGACTAGCAAAGTCAAACTCATGAATGCCAGTGCCCTTTCGTTCTGTACAACTGTGCTGTATTGCTGCAGCAACTACAAACCCTTCCAAAAGTTTCTGTGGTTATTCGTTTCCTGTGTCTTCTTCAAATTGGAAGATTCATAGCCAAGCAGAAAAACTCCCTATGATGTGAGCTAAAGAGGGTAAAATACGATCTTAAACTATACAAAGGTCAAACTAGGGCCTTTGTTACTGAGACCTGTTCATGAGGAATGTCAATCCCATTTTGTAGCTGTATGGCTTGTTTATGATCCTAGTATCTAACATTTTGTTTAACTTTGCTTTTTTTTTTTTCCTGGTGTAAAACACCTGCTCCACTTTCCTTATTTTAAATATAGATGAAAGGCTTGCCTAGGGTCTTAATTTTTCTTCTATATGGCATTTAAAAGAATGTCTGTCTTTATTATTCTTTATTTTTTTGTCTTGTGATTGAACAGTTTACCAATCTATAATGTGCACAGTTGTCATTATATTTTGTCATTACATCATCTCTGTGCTCTTATCACTGTATTCTATAGACAACAATTGCCAGCAAAATGAATAAGAAATTGATTTGAAAAATAGCAAGTAATATAGATACAGTATTTATGAAATGAAGGGAGTATATCAGGTAGATCTAGTAGTACAAAAACTTGCATAAGAATCACTTTCCGACCATTCAGACCCATGTCCTCTGTTGGATGGGGTCATTGAAGCAATTTTAGCTGTCACTTTTCAAACTAGAGCATTATAATGGAACCGAATTCCCCTTTTATGCCTGAATTGTGAAACAATATAATTATATTCTACAGGTATTAATTATATGTAGCATTTGTGTTACTAAAATTTTTCATTTGCCAATAACTTTTGATTAATTAGTCTTTATCATCTATATTTACTAACAGCTGCCTCAATCCAAGCCATTCAAATCAGCTTGCAAAATTTATTTGAGACCAGTGGAGACCATCAAATTAATGTCATCTTTTATTCTTGTTCTTATGATGTTACTATGACACCATAATCTAATGACGAGTCCCCCAAATATGAGTCTTGTTCTTTATCCATAACAACAAAAGATCAACTACAGTGCTACTTTATGTACATTGTATTTAGGATATTAATAGCCCTGCTGCTCCTAGTACATAAATAATTCTTAATGTTAAACTCTGAAATCCTGACTAGAGAAGAAAAACAAGTCAGGCGTCCAGATAAGAGTCTGATTCAGAGTTTTTGGAAGACCACAGAAAAGCTTTCAGGGATTTCAAATGGTTCAGTACTCAGTCTCAGAGTCCTGCCAGAGAAGAGTTGTAGATACTAACTGATGTTTGTGCGCACCACCAATGGAAAAAGTTAGATGTAGAGAAAATCACTAAACTTTTCTTCTCTTCTTTTTTTTAAAACTTAAAATCACATTAAACTTCCATCAATTCTTGTTCTCATTACAATTCAGAAATTATTATAGGCATTACAAAAAGCAAAATACATCACATCCTTTTCTGGTTAGTGTCCATCATAAAAGGATAGTAATTCAGTGACATGCTTTTCTCTAGCGTAGATAAAAAATGAGGATGAAGATAAAAAATGAACTCTGAAGAAAGTTTGTAAGAAAAACACTAATCCAGAAAAAAAAAAATGGGCAGGATCACAATGAGGAAAGGATACAAAATTACTGAGCATCCTAATGACACTACTGCAGAAAGTATTTTACTACTGTTTTTTTTCAGTGATTTGGCAAAGTTAGTCTCAGCAGTTCAGAGGTAGGCATGTTCACTCAGTCATTAGAGAAGCGGATCATCTTGCAATTCTTTTACTTGTTTTTCCTTTTTGAACTTTTTCTGAGCCACCTTGAGAGGCTAGTCGCCTACTCCCAAGATCTGGGATGCATTCCTGGGACTTACACTTTAGATATAGCCAGAGTTACCATCTATCCTTGCAGTATAATAAGGTGTAGCAACCAGTAATTCCATAGGTTTTCCCTTGATATTACTCTTTCAATGGAAAAACATATCGGTTAATAATTGTTAAAGCCACAACATCAGATTGTCACTTGACTTGGAGCTCAAGTTTAAACTGGAAGAGTTGTTTGTCTCAGGTGAAAGACAGATAGCAAAGCAGCAAATAGATTATGGAAAGACCTAAGAAAGAATAAAGAAATGCAGTTTTGATCTACTCAACTTGCTATTTGCACTGTACTTATACTTCTGCTGCATAATGAACTAAACTTATGGGGAAACCCCATGTTTTTTATAAAGTATCTGCAGAAAAAAAATAGCTGGATTACTCTATCACCTGAAGTGACAAGTATATCCTTATAGTAGAGGGTAAATAAAATCTCAAAAAAATATTTCTCCTACTTTTGAACAGTCCAAGTGAAATACCATCTCTTTTAGGGAAGGCATACACCTAAATCCTAAGTCTAACTTATTTAAATAGATTCTTGGTATGGATAAGGCCATACGTGGCCCTTTTTTTTTAAGTATTTGTAGGAAACAGGCTGGATTCCAATGGAAACTACAAAACAAAATTAATCAAAAATTTACTTTAGTGTTTGATGAAGTATATATAACCTAAATAAACAAAATGTCTTTGTACCCAAGAATGCATAGGAAGTAACTAATGTGGTCACTCTTGGATGTACAAGCCACCTCATTGTTCACAACCACCCTGACATTTAGCCTTCCCACAGACATTCCTGTATCTGCTCTATTATGTGACTTTGCTTTTCTTGAAGTCAGCAAGTTTTGTCAGTATAAGATCATTTCCAGAATTAAATTTTCTCTGCGTGTTATATCAATACAAATCATACTAAGTCCATACATATTATTAATGTTTTCTACAATATGTTAGTGGTTAATAGTTTTTAATGTGTTGTAATCAAGTAATCTCCCTAAGTTCTGTATATTGCTGTTGTGGAACATGAAGCCTGAACATCTACTTTTTGATGAAGGAATTATCCTGGCACAAGGAATGCCACTTCAAGCCTGGAAAATTTGCTTGACAGGAGAGGCTCACATTAACAGTGAGTGTCAATTGCTGAAATGAAGGTTCTAGAAACCTTTTAGCATATTTCAGACCTGGTTACTATCTGAATAATTCATTCACAGAGTCTCCCTGTGAGGGAAAAAAAAAATCTAGCTTGCATCTCTCACATAAAACCACACAAAATTAAAATATTCAAAATATTGTTATAACTTAGTGTAACCTGCAGAAATAGGGATGTTATGTGGTCTTGTGGGGCCCTGACAGCGGTATAATTGAAATCGGATTATTCTGCAATAGGACACTACAGCCTATTTAACAGTATTAATTACATTAAAACCTCTGGTGCAAGGAGTAATTCTGAGTTCTTTCACTACATCTGAGGAGCTCAATAATCACCACTTCAACACAGTCTGCAGAGTCTAATTGTGGTGGTGGAACACAGAGACTTTTGATACATTTCTGTCTTCAGTGGGCCCAGATGTTCACTCTGAAGTCCAGACTAGCTTGCACACAGATACAGAGTTCATGGCTTGTTTAGACTGCTGAAACACAGAGCTGTGAAATCACGCTCTGTATGCTGGCTAGTGAGGAGCTTGTGCTTGTTGGGAGCACTGATGGAACCATACAGAGCCTCAAAGAATATTCTGAAACTAGAGTGGCATTACAGAATTCAGTAGTGGCTCTGATTTTTATAAGGAGATTACATTTGTGAAAACAGAGAATGGATTAATAAATTGCAATTATGAATCTCTCCAGCATGGTATAGTGCACTTGGGTTCATGACAAGAATATAAAAGAGTCCAGTTAATTGGAAATGGTAAAGAACAAAAACAGACCCTCCAAATGTATGACTTGGATGGAAACTCCAAGTCACAAAGGATGGCTATGGTCCACTACAGTGATGCAGCCATGAAAAAGACATATCAAAAAGTATTAATGCCCATGACATAACGACCTGAAGTATGGAAAGCATATAAGTCAGATTGGTTCAGTTCAACAGAGTGAGGTCTGAAAGTAGACACAGTGGATAAATCTGCCTTGATGCTTTAGTTTGGAATAGGAGTGTTCTTCAAATAGAAGCTTCCAATTATCTCCACTTACCACTCTGTGGTTTACTCTTTGGGAGTATACAAACTGGATTCCTTTCAGATTAAACTAAAGCAGGAGATGTGGTTCAAGAATGCACCAGTGCACTCCAGTTACTAATGGGTATTCAGCCCACAGGGCTAGGCTATGATTAGTACAAAGTCAAACCACCAAAGTACGTAAGTGTGGGTGTTGCGTCTTACGCACTGCTACCATGTGCATAGTACTGGCAAGAAAAGGCTTTTGAAACTGTTATAGCCATGTGGAGTTGGCTGCTAGCCCTTGAAATATTCTTGCTGGTTTTGGCCAAGAGTGCTGGGGTCGGATCCCTTTCTGAATTTTATATTAAACTGGTTACTTCAACTCTCACCTACAATATGCTGAACAGTTGAAATATATTTGACTTTCAAAAGCAAAAGAATGGAAATTCAGACCAGAAAAAAGACATAATCTAATGACTTAAAGAAGTGAGCTGGAACTAAAACCATTAGGGATGGTTTAGCTCCAGGCAGTGGAGACTAAACATTCTGACAAGGCCAGGTTTGTGACTGTGGTGCAGGGCACTTTTGTTGTTGTTGTTGTTTTTTAGAGTAGCATGTTTCCAGATCTTTTTCCACAGTTAGCTGTTTTTTCAAGAATTTGTTGTTCTGATTTTCCATTTGGGTTTCACAACTACTTTTAGTCAATCAGATTAATTAGAAAAATTAATGAACCCAAATTGTAGTAACATTTAACTAAGCTCTATGGGTACAGTGCTCCCCAGACCTAAATGACTGTCTCATAGAGAGACCACAGTCCACAGAATATCATTTAATTATGGACTACAGACAATGGAAGCTTGTTAGGTTTATTAACCAAGAACACCAAGCACATATCAAAATATCTTTTTAATAAACAAAACCAAAAAAGCTGCCTGCCTGTAGACAGTCTAAAACTATCACACAGACTGAAGCACTAGGCTTTAAAATACACTTAGAGATGGGTGCAATTTGAATGTTTCATGCTATCACACAAGAGACTTCCAATTATTTCTTCTTTCAAAATGTTAAATGAATATCTGTTCAAGATTTAGAAATACTAGGGAACATCTGATTTACAGAACTTTGAATTCAAAGTAAAATACCTACATGTGGTGTAGACACAATAGTTAAAATGCTTATATGCATAGGTATACTTATGGATGTGGGGAGTAAGAAAAAGGAAAACTGATAAGTTCTGAAAGCACAGAAACAGATTACCCTCTGGCAGATTAAGTACACCTTCCCAGTTAGTAAAAAAGTATCTGCAATCTTGTAAATTTTCAACACATTTAAATGCCTTCAGAATAGTCATTTGATTAAAGTCTTTTGAAGTCTATCCAGGACAGTTAGAAAAATTTTTAAATTATTTACAGATCACAGAAAAGAATTCAGTGCAGGCATAACCAAATCACAGGACAGGGCTCACTCCTGAGCTCAGATTCCTGCACTCCTGTGCAGTAGCTTATTTGAAGGCCAGAGTTTCCATAACAATGGTCCTCAGAGAAGCCTAATTTACACATTGCCACTGTGACGCATTGTGTTATTCCTTGGAACACCAGGGTGCATCGTTCATGTCACATTACATTTGTGATACAATTAAAGTCGCTGGCTGAGTCTGACACAGTTTTATATGATTGTCACACGCTAGATTGTGTACTGAATGATCTTAAAAAGTGACCAAAAAAAAAAAAAAAAAAATCCCAAAGCTGGCTGGGGCGTGGAATAGGTGTTAATGATCAATTTTGTAACTCTTATATGTACATGTATACTGTATGTATGTCTAGATATGTAAAATAAATATGCATGTGTATGCATATGGTTTGTTACAAAGAATATTTTTAAGTCTTCGCATATTTGCAAGTCATGCTTACCCTCACAATACACTTGCCTTAGAGCTCCTTAAAGACATAAACTAACAAACCTTCACAGCTAAGTGTAATCTGACAGAATAAAGCCAGGAAATTATCATTAAATATCAGGCAAAACTGTCAATCCCATGGTAAAGTGACCTGTGGAAATATATCCCCGACATAATTATGGGAGACTGCTGTTCAGAGCGTTTAAAGCCATACTGGTCACAATAGGGTGTTTTCACACTGTCGAACTTTAAGCCTCTAATTTACATGATTTAATTAGGAGGAAGGCTCCCTATGCAGTTAACCTCCTCCAAGGAATGAATCAAAGCACCTATGCAGAAGCCTATTTCTAAACAATAATTACACAGGGAATCAAAGTTCTATATTTAGACACTTTGGTTAAATGCCTTAAAGAAAACAGTACAAACATCCCCAATACCAGAAAATGAACAATTAAGAAAATCTCATTTAGAATTACTTTTTAAGTCATCTTCTGAGGTACAAAAAATTTTTACCAAACTTTAATGTGGCAACCAGAGATGGCAAAAAATTTCTCTGAGGCAGTATGATGTCAAGTTCAAGCAAAATATGGATTTAAGGCATAATACCTAATTAATAATAACTAATACCGAATTAATGTTTATGGTAATGGCAAGCATAGCTTTGATCCAGCCAGATAGCTAGTACCTTTGACAAAACCCAGAAACTACCTGAGTGCTTTATAGAACATGTGATTTAGATGGAGAAGTTGTTATCTGGCACATAACAAACTTCTGAAGTTTAATCCTAGCTCAACTGATGCCATTCAGAATTTGCCATTGATGTCAGCAGGAGTAAAATTTCATTTCTAATGCATATATGATAAAGAAATCTCTTTGTTTTTTCTCTGTGTGCAAAGCAAACTGAAGCAGAGAAGTTGCCAGTTTTTACTTTGCAGACATATTTCATGCCTTTTCTGTCATACTATAGTCAGTTGAAAGAATATACACATATTGTCACAGGGGACAAACAAAAAAGGATACAAGTTACTAAGATTTTTATTTATGGCATTACTAGAACTATTTAGAACATTTTTGTTGCTGCTTCTGTAATACAGGGATCAGTACATGGAGATATTCTGCTGCTACTGGATCTTAAAATGGCATCATTAGTTAATTTTCGATAGCGAGAAAGTTAAGGTTTAAGACTGCTGACTGATTAATACGCTTAATTAATAACGAACACTTGATTAAAACCTTTTGAAGCCCAACATGAAACATTTAATTTGTGCATTTCAAACCTATGAAGACTAAAACTCTTCCAGGTAAATATAAACAAAGATTGTTGATATAAAGTTGAGGATTTGGACAGAAGTTTTATAATGTTGATTCAAGCTTGGAAGCACACTGTAATTTCCTTTTCTGCATGAAAGCAGCACTTTACATCCATATATTTACGCCGAAATTAATACCACAGTCATGCCCCACTATGTGCTTTGTGAGAAATTGCTTTTTAAGTGTTTTATAGTGTCTGTATTGTTAGGACTGATCAAAAAGAAATCCAATGCAAAAGAAGTTGGTTGAACTAAGAATAGTGATGTGCATGTATCCATGTGCTGCTTGTGTTCTGTATACCTTTAAATTCCTCCAGTCACACTGACTGCCTGCTTGTCAGGAGTCATCTTAGCTTCCCCTAACCATCAGTATGGTATAAAGATCCCTGAGTTAGTGTTAAACCAAGCCAGTTTCATGCCCACAGCACAGTCTCATACAGATGGGCCAGTTGGAAGCAATAAATCTTCTGTACTCAAGAAAAAGTATTGGAAGGAATTCAACTATTGGAAGCAATACATCTTCTTGCACTCAAGCTGTACTTGAGCTAATAACTATAGACAGAGCTTAGTAGATTGGAGAGAGTGGTTGGAGAAAGGCAATCTGCTTCAGGAAAAAATATGTATGAATGAAGCATGTAGGTATGAATGTGAGGGTGCCTTGGCATGACATTCCCTAGCACTGTCTACTCCAGATGAGACTACATAAAGCCCATCTGAATCTGCACACTTGATATTCAGCCATTAAAATCAATGCTCAAATTTAGCTCCATAGGGAAATCATGGGTGATACAGGAATGTTATGAGAAACACTGAGTCCAGAAAAGTTTAGCAACTGTAGCAGCTTTTACGATACTTCCAGTTTTAGATACAATACTTGCCAAGCAATCCCAAGCCATTAAACTTGAGCTGTATATCAGATATTAAGCAATATGGAAAATAAGGTAAATACTCAGCACACAGCTTGGCAGTATTGCAGTTGTTGGAGGTAACAGGTTGTAGGATCAGCCATTAGGCTTCTCCCTTTTTTTAAAAGTAGCAAAATATGCTGTCGTATTAGAAATGATGAATCAGCTGATCATAGCTGATCAAATACTAAGCAAAATTAATCATACTTTCTATTACAATAGTGTATTTCCAACACAGACCTCTGTTTTTATAAGGATCCCAATCTACATTATTTTTTCTGAATGAGTTTCAAACAGCAAATGCTTTTATTATTCTTTTTTAATGAATAAATGTATTTTGTTTGCAGGAACCAGAACTGAATGCCTAGTTTCTAGGATGTAATAGAGCTTGTGCAGGGAAAGATTTTAAACACCTTGAGTTATTGTAATATGTATGCAAATCCGTAAATCTACTGTGCTTCCCAGCCTTATAAAAGAAGATAGACTTTACAGATATTTCAACCAATTAGTACAGATACAGGTCAAACATGCCAACCCGCAAGACAGATGTAGGAAAAATCAGGATTACACGTACTGTAAGTCTTATCCAAGTTAACGGCTTTGTCAGAGGGAGAGTGAATTGAAGACTGGGTTAGACATAAAACAGATCAACTCTATTAATCCAATTTAAAGGTTTTCAGAGGAAATAGAAAAACACTGATGGATTTGTTAGTAGGATACCAAATCTAAATCTCTTCCAATCCACCCCTGTTATCTTAGGCTCAGTCTTCAAAAATTATTCAGCTGACTTTTGATGGCTTTGATCACTTTGTCTTATCTTCAAAGTAACTACATTTTTACAAAATTCCTAAGGTCTGCTTCCATAAACAGACAAATGGGTGATGTTCCCTAAAAGGAATATCCACTGACCTGTTGTTAAAACTGCCCATGTTTTAATAAAACTATATAAATTGGCATTTCTCCAACAGCTGGTGATTCATAGGCTTGATAAGGAAAGGAGGCAAACAACTTTGCAAAGCTGTGTAGTATAAAAAAGAAAATAATTTTCCCTCCTCTTATTCCACAAAACTACCTTATATAAAGAATTTCGCTTTCCTTACTTGCTAGATAAGAATAATGACAGTGCAGACAGATAGATCCTAAAAGTGAGATTCTTGGTAGCATGGGTTTACTGAAGGGCAAACTACTGTTACTGTTACAATGATTGGTTTCTTTCCGAATGTGTGTTTTTATGTGAAGGGAGTGAAGGCAATCAGCCTGCGCTGTTTGCAGCTTTCAATGATGATTTACTGAGGTTTCCTTCAGATTAATGCTCTCTTTTCTCCTTTTTTTTTTGTCTCAGGGATACATTGGCGACTATTTTTGTGTCATTCTAAAGGAAGCAACTAGCCTTACTTTCATGAAGACTGAAGCAATGATGTGTTTGCAATTTCAAGACATGATAGTGCAGGTGGTTGGGAGATCCTATCTAGTGCTTAAGACCATAGTTAGAAGCCCAAAGTCAGTAATAGCCTTGCTCTGCTGCTGCCATACCAAAGTCAATATTCAGGTCTACCCTGAAACGTCTTCTCCAGCCAAACCACTTAGCCCACAGATAGTTTGGCTTACCTCTTGCTAGCTTGTCCACATATTAAGGACTCATTAAACTGTAAATTATATAAGTAATATTTTCTGGTTCCCTACTTTAAGGAACAGTTTTCTAAAGCAGAATTAATACCTCCATTTGCAAGGGATGAGGTCAACTGATATGGTACAAAGGACTGTGCTTTCAAGAGCACTTTAGTTCCATTAAGCGAGATACAGTAATAGACTAGGAAAAGCTTATGAGTGATTTTCCAGTTGCATTCTTCTCACTGTCACATTTTCTCTGTCAAACCTGTGATTCTCACAAGAGGTCTTTACTGACAAGAATCAAGTCCCACTGCAAATGACAACTGCATTTTCTCAATTTCATTAGTGTCTCCAGCCAGCCAGCAAAACTGGCCAGTTTGTAGTTTGTCATCGTCTTGGAAACTAATTTAATACTGCCCTATGAAATGACCCCTTACTAGAATGTACTGTATAACTGGCATGGCACATGGATTTTCCATCCCAGATATGGCAGAGATCATATAATCATAGAGGAAATAGTAAGAGTATTGTCATGTCAGTCATGGAGGAGGTTATTTTAACTCACACCAAAAATGCTTTGTGTCTCTATTAGAGAAGAACATTTTCTTTCTTCTTGGACATAAAAGAGTCATTGTTTTAAAAAGAAATTAGTTATACACACCCACTGTTCATCAGCTGTTGCCTCATCACAGGGTGAAAATTAGTTTTAGCAGTTCACCCAGACTGGGTGGAGGGCAAACTGCAAGGATTTGAACAAGCCGAAGGAAAGTAAAACTGATATGGCATTATGAGAAGCTATACAAGGCCACAATTACACTTGCTATTTAGCTTGTGTAACATGGGAAAGATTGTGCTGTCGTTTGAGAGAAGCATATTTGTAATGGTCGTAAATGGCAAACTGGGAAGGGAACCAAATGCTTGATTCATCCTTACATTTCCAGAAAAATGTGTTTTTCCTGATACTAGTTTGAAATTTTCAAAAAATTCATTTTATTTTCCTGACTACAGTGTTGAAATGCTATATTCACCTAAAAAGTTATGCAATTACATTACTGATACCAGTCAAATACCAGAAGATAGCAGAGGGATAGAACTGGAATTGTGGAGACTGAAAAAAAATAAATTAACCAGTGGCCTGAATATTTAAAAAAAAATCTTTGAGATTTGGCATATATGTGAAAATGAAGGGATTTTTAGACATGCTAGAGACAGATTATTTGAGTGTTTCATGATACTGTTAGTGTCATCAATAACATATATATTATTCAATTATTATATAGAATAGACTAATATAAAGTATATGCCTGTTATTTAACTTTCTGGACAGGTGTTCAATAGAATCTTGAAAACCTATGAAGTGAGCATCTATCTTTGCTTATTTTCCTTCTTTTTTATTTATTGTGAAGGAAGCAGAGGCAGTATTCCATGCCTACTATCCTTTCTCCTGGTGGAGAGGAAAAGTTTCATATCAGGGTCACTATGCTATGCAAAATATGTGACTGTGCATATCTAAGGTCCTGTAATAATAATGCTGTATTGTTCCCAAATAAATCTGAAGAAAAATATTGATAAATATTTTCAGATTTTGTGGACTCATGGTGGCATGCCAATGCCATTTACATGAGATGATGTCATCAAATGTCAAATCATGACCTTTAGGACTGTAGCACTTCTTCAGCACCCAATTACAAAAGGAAGAGTAATGGATACAAATTAAGGTTATCAGTTTAGACCAAAACCAACCAGTACTGTTTTCATACTCTATAAGGGATAACAGATCAAATTATTCCAATCAAAGGGAGATCTGTTGCACCTTTTCCATTCATTGCTACTTCACAGATACACCAGCAGGTGTTACTTTGTTGTAAAAACAAGTATTTTATTAAATAAACATTCCATGCAGGATGTGTCCTACTTTCTGAAAGGTCAAAATGGTGAAGACACAGGTCTCAGTAAAATGCCAGTCTAATAATCAGTTATGTGAAAGCTTTGCTTTGTACATGTGTACATGAGTGTATATTTACCATTAAAGGAGAGAAAGCTAGTGAACAGGTTCAAATTTCAAAAGATTCTAATTTTTAAGAAGCAGAAAAGTAAAGCCTGTCCTAATCATATAATTTGTACTGGAAAAGAGGGTGAGGTAAATAATAATAATTTCCTCTCCACCTGCAAAATGAGAAGATCTTAATGATGGTGAAATAAATGCTGACTGATGAAGCCAAGATTATAAGTATTTTGACAGATTAATAATAGAAACTCAAAACCACTTTAGAATGTTTACTATTAATGTAGATAGCAGCGAGGCAATAATACGAACTACTTAGCAATTCTTTCCTATAAGCATTTAAAAGACTATTGATCAGCTGTCCAGGTATTACCTGTGATTTTACATTAGCTTGTCTGATACTATGCTTCATTACAGCAAATTTTAACCCCAGGGCACTGGTGTGTTGGGAACTACTGATACTTAACAGGGAAGGGAAGGAGGAGGAAAGAAAGCCCAATACGTTTTGTGTGAGTTTTGGGAAGTAGAAAAGTCTGACTGCAGACTTCAGAGCAATAATGTAATTGCAGTTTAAAAAGAAAAAAAAAAGGTCTGAAAATGGTTCGAAATATTCTATTCTCTTCAAATACAGTTACAAGGCTAATGGCATCCAAAAGAGTTTGATTCTCATTGAAAGCAAATGGGCCTGAGCTCCTTAATTGTGTAAGTGCTTTTGAGTGCTTTTGAATGCTTTTGAACACTTCCACTTTTGTGATTCCTAATTTCCCAACGATCTGCATGAGGCTCCACAAGAACTTAAATTTTTTAAGCCTAGAGTGAGTCAAACCACCAGGACTGAGAAAAAGGTAAACTCCCTTGAGACAAGATCAGAATGGTTTGCTGGCAAGAGCTGAAGAAGTGAGGTCTCTCACCCACACTTACCTTTTATTATGTGCCATTGTATCTGCCCTGAGGTACAGAATCAGGAAGTACCTACTGAGGGAATCAGCAACAAGTACTGGCGCAAACAGAACTGGCAATTCGGCCTTTTTTGTATTGCTTACTGCACGGTTTGGAATTTAGTAAGGCAGAGATGTTTACTGACTGAACAAGATAATGGAAACAATTCACATTCGTGGTATGCAGGAATCAGAACTGTGTGGAACCTGACAACTATCTAAACATTGACCTTGATCCCACAAGAAGGAGAGACTTTTACCTGGGCATAAAGGAGACTATGTCAGAGACAACCGTTAAGAATATCTGAAAAACATTAGAAATACCTACCCGATGAATTTCTGGAGAAAGTTGCTTTACCACTGAATTGGGTTTTCTGATGACTCTCTTGCATTTCTAACCACAAGCAGATGCTGGGGAAGACAGAATAGAAAAGGCATATGCAAAAAGAGCTGGAGTGAGCCTTGCGAGAGTTTCATAAAGGTTGAGATCATTTGTATAAAAGCAACAGGTTTTGACACACCCATAAAGTACTTGAAATCTTTATATTTGTCAAGGTCTGATCATCTCTACTGTTATTCCAACAAAAGAGCTGTGGTGATGCAAGAGCACATGCAACAGTGATTTATGTGAGCAAGGGGACCGTTGAAACAAGAGGTTTAGGGGTTATTTTCTTTAGTCTTGGTAAAAGCACAAATGGGCTATATAAAATGTTTCAGCGGATGGGAACATATCACAGATGCTTCATCTGTGTACAGTTTACAAAGAATCTTACAAATAGTATGGGGAAATGGGCATTTTCTTACTTTTGTTACGTTTTCCCTATCAAATATCAACTCAGATATTGATCAAGGTCTACCTCTGCTGGGAAAGCCCCTTCGGCAACTGGTAGCTATTGCCTTCCAAGTCTGCAAGACTCAAACATTACTATGTTTGTTGTACTTTAGAAAGCTTCTTAAAACAAAGCACACATATTTGATCCTTTAAAAAAGGTTATACTAAAGGTATAAATATAAAAATGACTGCTAGACCTTACTAAAATTTTTCATGGCATTTGCTGTATCTTATACAGTTTAGTTAACCTTTCCTTTTTTCAGAAAAAAACTTTCATTTAGATTTAGCATCATTTAACTAGCCTTTACTAAAAATTCTGTGTTACAAACTTTCCCCCCTGCCCCCCCCAGAGAATGCAAAGGTAAATGTTATCAGAGTGCATTTGGACAGAGCATGTAAGAATGTGTGTAAGGATGGTTTATGATAGTACATAGCCCTGGATATATGCTGGCTACTCCTTCAAGACTTTTGCTTTCTTTAATGCTGGGTTGGGGAGCAGAATTGTATGCCTCACCTGGCATATAAAGTCCACACTAATTCTACTGGGGACTGGACCTTATGAACACCCAGAAAGGCAGGGCAGTGTTCACCCTTTGGTTGCTATTTGCTCCTTAAGACCACTGGTAATTTGACAGGTGCCTCCTCCCCCCCCGCCCCCCCCCCCAAAAAAAAAGCCCTTAAAAAATTATCGAGTTAGTTTTGGCAAGAGTTAGAATTTGATGTACACCAGATGTTTTTGTGACATCGTGATCATGACTCCCTTGCTAAATTACATGTTAGGTGATGTGCAAGACTGCTAAGAATCTCAGCATTGCTCTGGAACTGTGAGGAGAGTTTCCCTGTGAAGCAGAACTGATCCTTTAGGTTCTTCATCACATTTAGGAAGAAGAGAGTATATCAGCTTTTATTACCACACTTTTACACAATCAGCCGGCACTCAAAGAGTAAATTACTGTAACTTCAGCTTGTTGTGGGCTGAGTTCTTTACACAGTGCTCACATTTGCAGCAAAAAAGCTAGGAGGGAAGAAATATTCATTCCAAGGTTTCATTATAAATACTGAACAAATATGGAAAAGGATAAATAATTGATTTAAGAGGTGAAATGAGTGCTTTTTCTTACATGACAGCCTTGAATTTATTAAAAGAATGGCACTGAGGCCTTAAATTCTTCATGTGCTTGGCTTCTCACAGCAAAGGGTAGAAGATATTGGGTTTTGGGACATAGACAGGCTTGCTAAGGGTGGTAAAGAGATCAGAAGTGTCATAATTCTGAGGTCTGGATGTGGGTCAGCTGGCTAACTGCTGCCTAGTTTGGGACTTCATGCAGAATGGACATGACCAGCCCAGAAAGCCTTCTCAGCGTTGTGTAATATAGGAAGTGCAGTCATCTCAACTGACACTACCTGATCTGTCCTGTATGTTATCTGTTCTCTAAACATAAGATCTGGAACAAGCTTGATTTAGAGCACCTTATTTTAAGAAATTAGTCTTCTCTCTGTTGCCTACACACTGCTGTCACCTAGAGTTCAGCAAGATCTGCTTATCTCCTCAAGGACCTAACTCAGCAGGCTTGGTGTGTCTTAATATATTGAAATTCTGAATACAGAAAACACAGAACTCAGCAGAGTTCCATTTTAAAATCCTAACAGAGGAATTACTAGTACCCTTCTGTGGTATAATTGGCCAACAAAGTGGTACATATGTACATTAGCCTCTTGTAAGCCTCAGAGAGCTTAACCCATGGTTTCCATTTCTCAAGAGAGTGTCCTAACCACTAGCCTAAGGACAACTCAGGGATCTAGTGATTAGTGGCTTACTTTTGGTAGGAGAAAAGGTGTTAACAAACTTGAAGAACAATCTTTGCAAGGTCCAGACACTTTGTAGTCTTCACATGAAGATGGAATTCAGATTGTGACAACATCTAGACTTTACCTCAACCTGCTAACATATGTGAAAATCATAGACACAGGTTTATCTTAAGTGACCTGATTTGGATTGCTTTCTGAGGCACAGTTTTGTGGTATTGTAACTATAACATTGTCAAGGCCAGAGTTAGTATCTCTGCAATGTTTTGATCAGAATCAGAATCACAAAATGGTCAGGGTTGGAAGGGACCTCTGAACATCATCTAGTCCAACCCCACTGCCAAAGCAGGTTCACCTACAGCAAGTTGCACGGGAACACGTCCAGGTGGGTTTTGAATATCTCCAGAGAAGGAGACTCCATAGCCTCTCTGAGCAGTCCATTTCAGTGCTCTGTCACCCTCAAAGCATAGAAGCGTTTCCTCATATTAAGATGGAACTTCCTGAGTTTCAGGTTGTGCCCGTTACCCCTTAACCTGTCACTGGGCACCACTGAAAAGAGTCTGGCCCCGTCCTCTTGACACCCACCCTTATGGTATTTGTAAGTATTGATGAGATCCCCTCTCAGTCTTCTCTTCTCCAGACTGTGCAGACCCAGTTCCCTCAGCCTGTCCTCATAAGGGAGATGGTCCAGTCCCCTCATCATCTTCATTGCCCTCCGCTGGACTCTTTCCAGTAGTTCCTTGTCTGTCTTGAGCTGGGGAGCCCAGAACTGGGCACAGTACTGCAGATGTGGCCTCACCAGGGCAGAGCCCTCAACCTGCTGGCCACATTCTGTCTAATGCACCCCAAGGTACCATTGGCCTTCTTGGTCATGAGGGCATATTGCTGGCTTATGGGCAACTTGTTGGTCAGCAGGACTCCCAGGTTCTTCTCTGCCAGGCTGCTCTCCAGCAGGTCAACCCCCAGCCTGTACTGGTGCATGGGGTTATTCCTCCCGAGGTGCAGGATCCTGTACTTGCCCTTGGTAAACTTCATCAACTTCCTCACTGCCCAATTCTCTAGCCTGTCCAGGTCTCGCTGAATGGCAGTGCAGCCACTGGTGTATCAGCCAATCCTCTCAGTTTTGTATCATCAGTAAACCTGCTGAGGGTACAGTCCATCCTTTCATCCAGGTCATTGATGAAAAAGTTAAACAAGACCAGACCCAGAACTGGCTCCTGGGGACCACCACTAGCTACAGGCCTCCAACTAGATTCTGCGCCGCCGGTCACAACCCTAATGCACCTGTTGATGCTACTGTGGGTTCAGAGACTGCTGCACTGTGCTCTAATTAACTTCAATTAGAACCTCATTTGGTGATAATTATCAAAGTGTTGTCTTGTCTACTCTAAAAGCAGGGCACATTCATGGGTAGCTTCCATACGAACTTCCAAATCTGATCATCTTCTACCCACAGGAGGGGCTTCATTTGACAGCCTGTCAGGAAATGCAGTAAGCTAACTAATATTTGGTAAATTGTATATTCAACTGTTTACTATGCTCAGGCATGTCTTCAGGATAGTCCATAGGACTGCACTTGCAAAGTCATGATCTTTACTCCCTGTGAGTGCCTCAAGGTGAAGGTGTCATTCAAATTTTACTGGATGTATGCTCTTGTCCCTGAGGCCCAATTTGGATATCAAAATCTGTGGGTGCAGAACAAGAATTACAAACCAAACCAAACCCCAACAAGATGATTCTCAGACTGTGAACTTAATTCGCAGAGCTGCAGGTTGGATACAGTCCCAAATAACCTATAGGTCTCACAGGTGACCCTGCTTTCAGCCAGAGGTTGACAGAGATCTCCTGAGAGGTCCTTTCCCACTTGAACTACTCTTGTGAGTCTAAGTAGGTTTACTGTGGGATCCCTGAGAAAATGGTAAATATTCACTTGCCAGTAACACTTTCAAATTTACTTTTTGGAGTAGGGTTGCACTTCAGTGAGGTGCTGTCCTTTCCATAAGTACAGTTTCCCTGTGTCCCCACCCCTAATAGGAAGCAGATCATTAGGCAATTGAAATAATTATCTTCTATTTTCAATAAAATCCTAATCTCTTCAGTACTCCTCTCTGGAAAACAACTCAGTTGCAAACTGAAATGAAAAGAAAATATGGGGGAACACCATTCACTGGTAGCACAGAAGAGCAACATGCTCAGCCTACTAACCCTTCCTCCTCCTTCTCCAGAGAGCTGTTAAAAAGATCAAGGCACAGAACCAGTACAAAATAAACAAGCACTACAGATTTTGCAGTAGGTGGGACCATCTGGACCCAGATAATGTCACCCTAAACAATCTGCCATCCAGTTGCAGGGAAGGAGAAAGATGTCTTTTGTGACTCAGAGCTAAAAGGCTGAGATGGAAATGTGGCTTATTGGCTCCCAGATCCTATTACAGAAAACAATTATTATTTATTATTCCGGATAATGCCAATGGACATGGCCATGCACCACCCTCTCTGTTCACACTATCTGAATTGTGCCATGTATCTGAAAAATGCCAACCGAACTAGTAGATGTGTGCTGGTATTCAAATGGTTTCCTCTCCTATCTTTCTGCAGACCAATCAGACCACAATCCAGCTTTTTCCTTGACATTCAGATAGACTACTGCAATGATCAGCATACAGTGTTCTGTGCCTCATGATTTGCTCTAGCCTTACAGCAACAGTCCATAGATGGACCTGCTTGTGCACTGTGAAAGGCCACCTCTGATTATGACAGAATTAAACACAGAACCCTGAATAAGCATGAGATTGAGTTGTAGTCAATTCATGCTAATGAAGCAAAGCACAATAGTTCTCAGCAACTAACTGCGACTATGATCCAGTCCTATATAACCGGTAGCACATTCTTATTTTCCATTCTTAAAATACTCTTTTAAAGTGCTGAAGTCAGAGGGGTTGCTTTTGAAGGGCATACAGAGTCACTGATGAAAAATTTAATCAGGATGCCATGAGAGTACTAACAGGAGTGAGGCTTGCTCACACCCTGGAAGTTTAAGAGCAATTTTGAAAATGTTCTGAGCAACATAAGGAGCTAACACTTAACTTCCTACGCAAGAACTGTCTTGTTGGAGTCATTAAGTTTTACCACACATAAATTATTACCAATTCGGGCTTAAAGCTGCTTCAAACCCCAGAATCCTGGCTGACTTGTGAGAAGGCAGGCAATTCATTTGCAGCAACAATAGAAATACCACAGGATTGATGTGATACCTTGCCGTACTATTCTTCCAATTGTGTGATTCATAGTTGCAATTAGAATCACTAAAGAATACAGAAAGACAGAGAACAGAATCAGATATTTGTCTGATGTCAACTGATGTCAATACATTGCGCTTCCTGCTATGGGGTAGTGCTCTATGAAGATAGGAATGTTTGCAGCACACCCACAAAGTCATTGTATTATGTGAACCTGGACTATTTCAGGTTACAGGTCACTTATTTCTCTGGTTATATGTGGGTATTTTAGAGTGCAAATTAGAGAGTCCAAGGCTTACTGTTATAAAGTATTCTGAAAGGAATAGGGAAGCATGAATGCCTTTGCAAGATCTTCCTCGTTATTGCTTAGATTATGTTGTTTTGATAAAAAATACTTAGGCCATAACTGGGAAAGCAATTCCAAAGGTATTATTGTAAAAAGATAATACTTTTACCCTGAGATAAATGTTGGTATTAGATGAAGGCATGAGGTAAAAACAGCATGTGTCAAATCTATTACAAACAAAAAAGACAAAATAGTAAATGAAAGAATTGAAATACAGGCTTCATTACATCCAGATTACATGGGTAAAAATTTCCTTTTCTTGTACAATCTCAAGAAAAAGTCCAGTATAATAACCTTCTCAGCTAATTACCAAAGTGCATTTCACTCCCTGCTTCTACCTTCTCTTTTTACTTTTACAGTTTTCCAGTCCAATGGTTGTTAAAAGCATACACAATTATCTACTTGGTTATCTGCTCTAATACACTGGATACAGTCATTCAATTTTGACTGTACTTAGGGTTAAGAAAGCTACAAACATCTTCATGCCTTAGCTGCTAGCATTCCATTTGTATGCTGGCATACAGAAAGCACAAATAAGAAAAAGCCAAGTGATACTTTGAAATAGAACAGAGATCACAACATAGTCATGTGCCTATCCTGTCTCCATTGTACTGCCAACTTCCTCTTTGCGTTCAGGGACCTATGTTCCCCTTGATTCTTATTTTAATCTGATAAACATATAATTGGGAAAGCTTTTGTTTTGACGTCAACTTGTTATTTCTACAGTGTCCCCCTCAAGTATAAACTCATTACTATTTTTACTTTAAAGATATGTTAATTTATTTTTAACAAATGAAAGGTAAGGAGCAGAATACTGTTTAACCTTAGACTAGTTAGAACTTGCATTACATACCTGTGGGAGGATGTTCCCTTTGTTTCATTGCACATATCACAAGCACTAGTAGATGCAGTACCTCTATTTTCAGTTCCCCATTTGTCACTGGGAAAGAAACTACCTCCAGGTTCCTCTGCAGATACACTAACTAAAGGATTACAGAATCATACCTGAGGTCTCCTTTCCCTGTGAATGCTAATGGCTTCAGAAGAAGGAAGAGACACGGACTGTTCAAGATCGAACAGGAGTTCAATGGGAGTGCTGTCTGGGGAAGCAGGAGATCAGGTTGATATCCTTATCTGAAATCACAGAGATATGATATTTTACAACTATTTAATAAGTTGGTTATCAGGTTAGGACAGTGGCTATAATTGTAGCACCTTCTTGCTGTGCTATGTTCTCTACGAATTTTTGAAGTGAGCAGTCTGTAATGAAGGCTGCTTAGGATTTAATGACTGGATGTTTGAGCCCAGTGGGAAACACACATGTACTTGAGAAGTTTTTCTGGTGGTAATTCATGTGGGAATCAATCTCAGTTAGCAGCAGAGCATCAGACTGAAATCCTAAGGCCTGAAAGTTTTAGGAATTTTTAGATACCTAAGTATCTTGAAAGATCTGTGTTTTAAGAAAAGCTCCTCATTATCTTATTTGCTACCTTAATCACCTAAATATATTTGAAAATATGACTCAGCTTACTCTGAAACTTCTTTCAGGTGTTGCCTGCAGCTCTTGCTGGTACAGGCTAGTCCAGACCATAGCGGTTATGCCTTTTTCTTCCCATCACAAATATTCCCAGTTATTAATTAACCTTATATTTAAGGATAACTGTCTGGAATTCACACCAATGAACACAATAAATTTTGTTTGTTTCTTTAATCCTAGTGTTTCTGTTGGATTTTGGCCAAGTGGATTTGTAGTTTAATCACTTGTTATTTGCTTTCTGTTCCTGTCAATTAAACAATTTTTTTTACATTCTGATGCATTTCTCAGAAACATCAAAACATTTTGATTTGAAACTTTGAAGGCAGAATTTTTTCACTTTGAATTCTGAGATTGCATTTTGTACCTAAAATCTTTCTTAGTGTGAAAAATAATAAGAAAAAACCTGCACTGAAAAGGTTAACTAACCCCCACTCAAAATCAAACACCAGGCTGGAGAAAACGTGTTTTCAGTGAAACACTAAATGGTTTGTTGTTTTTTGGTTTTGTTTTGTTTTGTTTTTTTTCTCTTTCTGCTTTTTCAGTTCAGGCACAAACACAACATATCCATCATTCTCCCAGTTCTAATCTCAAACTGTACTCTGCTGCACCGCTGCATTCAGTGCCACCTACTGAACTACTAGCACCACTGCCCATTGCATCAAGGAGCCCTAGGGAGATCTTGCATCCAAGTAGTAACTGAGTTCAGCTTGTGCAAACTGACAAGATCACAGCAGACGGTAATAAATAAGGTTTCAGACAGCCACCATATGCTTTCCTCTGGAACTCGTTCTTATAGGATTTAGGTTAAGCTAACACAAGCTACATTATGTTACTGCACTAGCTCTGAGATACTGAAATAGTCAAAGCTCCACTGTTTATGCAGGAGTCAAGATGCAAGACACGCAACAGGGCCTGTGTAATATCCAAAAATGTGTGAACCAGCCGAAAGCTCCACTGTTTATGCAGGAGTCAAGACGCAAGACACGCAACAGGGCCTGTGTAATACCCAAAAATGTGTGAACCAGCCACCTGGATCTGCACATTTGGGCTTGCCTATTTGTTGTTTTTCCTCAGACACAACCCACTTCTAAGCAGAAATCTAGAATGTTTCATTTTATTTGATATAAGTAATTGAAGTAAACAATCCTTTCATTTTCCAAAAATAAGATATAAATAACTAAGAATGTGACTATATGGGCTGTTGTGCTGCTTTTTGGTGGAATGTTTTTTCCTTTCTTGTAAAGTCAGGTAGAAGAAAGCTAATACAACTGTTTCCAGCCCTTCAGGGTCTGGATTTACTCCAAATTTATGAAAGATGCAGAGCGTCATCTTAGCCACAACATTCCTAAATTTGTCTTTTTGTTAAAATGAGGCCACCTAGAAGATTAAAAGCTTTCCTCTTTTTTCTGCCTTAAAAAACATAATTACACTCTAATTTAAAACTCTAATTGAGTGCACTTGTATTGGTAAGATGTTCGTTTTCCCTTTAGGGACAGTATTCCTATTAGTCACACAAGCTGTCTAATCTTTTCATGGTCCTTCTTTTTTCCCACCCTACACCTCCATTATAAATGAGAAAATTAAAGCTTTTTTTTTTTTTTTAAGAGCATCTCAATTATATCCTCATAAATTCAGCAATTGAACATTTTAGTTGAAAGAGTAAGCCACATCTTTAGCTCGTGTAAATTATCACTACCCTGCTAATTTCAATGAGCAAAAGACAACTCACATCAGCTGAGAATGTGACACATGAAGACAAAGTTACTGAAAAAGTATAAAAGTACATTATTTTTTCAAGCTCAAGAATTTGTGTCCTGGCTATAAAAACACATCAGCTGTGCTATTGTCTTGAATTTTATTAATGTTATAAGTTTTTTCTACATTAAACAATGATTGATCAAGTTGCGCAAAATAATACCACCCAGAATACAATGACTGCATCTTTCTGATTAAGGAGAACATACATTTTCTTAAAGTAATGTGTCATATAGACAACATAACCTTTCCTTTGGCTGTGTAAGTGACTTTATTTGAACCCTTGTTTTGCAATCAGATCAAGGGGAACACTTAATATTATCTCTTTGCCCATAAGCCCATCTTTGCTATCTTTAAGCTTAGCTTTCTAGGTCTGCCACCTAAACAATTGCTGATGTTTGTAAGACTCTATGAAAGTATCTCTTCACAATCAGATCTTACTTTTACTGAGTACTTTAAGGTGGCAATAATCACTTGCAGCAACAGGAGCATTTTAATACTAGGTTATTAGCAGACTACGTTGTTTTTCTTGCACCAAATGACCTGGAATACTGGTAAGTCTTGGGGAAAACAAGTATGTGAACTTTTAACTGATTTTCTAAAGGTAAAGAATTAGTTCTGGTTTCTATAGCCATTACATAGTCTTTGTAAAACAAAAGACATTTTAGCATTTAAGAATTATCTTTTATTATTTTCCATGCTATACCTTCAGGCCTTAATTCACAAGCATTATCTTTGTTCTAGGTTTAAAGCATTTAAGGAGAAACAAATTTAATTACATATAGCATATGGAAAATTTGAGTTTTAACCACTAATCTGTGGCTTGTAATGAATTCGGATGGAAGGAATTCAAGGCTCTGAAGTATCATGTTTCTCATGCTTGTCTCCATTGACTGCAAGAGTTTTAGGATTTCTCAGTGAAAATCATCATTTGCCTAAAAAAAAGACAATGAACCACTGTGAATTTTTGAAGTTTTTGAAATATTTAATTTTTCTGTGTTTTTCTTTTGCAAACATTTATCTACAAATACTTGAAAGAAAATATGAAGAAGGTGAATAGTTCTTGAAATAATAAAAGCTTTATTGAAATTCATTGCTGATAAGGATTCATCTCTCAGTATTTTCTGCACTGGATGCACAAAAAAATTCAGATCATTGTTATTTCTATTCTTTCTGCTTTCATTGTTTTTTAGGTATAGAAACCAAAGATAAACAGAAATACTCTTCAGAGTAGAGGATCAGAGACGCTGGTGAGCACATACATAACTTGGCTGACATCAGACTGCTTTCTCAGTTTCCACTAGCTAAGGATCCAGTTCAGGAAATGTTACTTTCCAGTGCCAGCAATTATTATCCCTCTTTCTGCTCTGTCAGATTTGGATGTATTTGGTCTTATCTTAAACAGACACATCTGGTGGTGAATCTGAAAAGATGACTTATTTCAGACCCTGAACCTCCCTTTCTCACATACATGGACCCTGAGGATGTTCAATACGATTAAGGAAAAATTCCAAGGCTGTACGAAAGGCTCAAAATGAATATTATTTTAGAATGCTAGCCCAAGGCTGCAGTATTTAATTGAATTCATTGAATTTCAGCTAAGTAGGCAACTATCTTTCTGACCTGAGGGAGACCTGTATGTATTAATAACATCAATGTTATTAACAAAGCAGCTAACACAGCACTGGAAACATCATAGCAAGTTTTATATTTGTAGATGAAAAAAATACCTTTGATTGATATGATTCCTGATCAGTCCTTTACAACTTACTGCTGTGACCTCTCTGACCCTCACAGTTCTGCTGCATTAGATTTAATTGCGACAGTGTGTAATTGCTATGTGCCGATCGTTATCACACCCACTGTACACAGGCTATTTGTCATCTGACTGTGCTTAATTAACAATACAAAATCCTAACTCTATATCCACTTTTGACTGCCTGAGTTCATGATAAATTATTTGCTATTTAGTTATTATGATACTGTGCAAATTACTGTCAGGTTAGAAGAAACTGGCTAAAGCGCATTGGATGTTTGTCGTATGCCCCATGAAAAAACTTAGCAGAATGATCAGGAATTAAAAATGCAGAAATGTCATCAATCAGATATCATTTGGGCATCCAATGTCTCCATAAAAGCCATTTACATCAACAGTTTAATTTTCATGTATGAACATGCTCATTTTGGAATTCCCTTGAAACTCACAGGAAGTACTTGTTAGATTGTTTGTCAGAGGACGAAATACCAGCTGAGCTTGTGTCAGAAGAAGCATTGGGTAGGGAATTTATAGAAAAAATTGACATATGTCCTAATACTCCAGAATATTGTGCCTTTTCCAGTAGTTGTCCATAGAAAATAAAGTTCAGTTAACTGCTACAACGAGTAACAGCATGAAAGATGAGGTCTGGGTCTCCTTTTAAAAATTTCTTGAAAACTTGCAGCTGCTCTTGCCCTGTCACTCCCTCCTCCTCTTCCTAACAAACTGCAGTGTAATTTGTGTTGCCTTGAAAAACTACCTTAAAAAAAATCTAAAACTCTGAATCAAGAAACAGTAAATGAAAGCAAGAAACATTAGGGAGAAAGCAGGCACTTGTCCACTTATATCTCAAGCACACCTTTTACTCATGAAACTGGCTCAGTCAATGATGGATTCTCTGTCACATATCAGCAACACCTGTCTTTGCAGGTTTTCTTGAGAGTTTCAAATAAGTAATGCTCACAGCTAAAAATTATACCCATTGTACTGACACCCACTGTGCAGACATCACAGATAGGAATGCACGTCAATGGTTCTCAACTGCAGTGTGTTTGTAAAACTGAAACTTATGGTTCTTGATAGTGTCTATATATATCCTTCCCAGGCACATTTATTATCAAGAAAGAGGCGACACTTTCCAATAGTCTGCTTGGACACAACAGTGAGAAACTTGGCTTCTCTTCCGTGTGTGGGAATGTGTAAGTGAGAATAGTTTGGAAACATTAGAAGCATCTGCAAGAAGGGTTTTAACACTGCCTGTTCCTATGTGTTGTGACATTAGCAATCCTTTAGAACCACCACAAACAGACTCTTAGGCTTGAGCTCCATGCAAAGAGGTGGCATCATCAATGTAAGTCAAAGAGGAGGCATTTCTGTCATTTTTTCAGAATGAACTGGAATGTTTAAGGCAAATGAAGTTCCTATAAGCCTAGTAATGACAGTGGTAGCTTATGAAGGGACACCATTTCTCACTGTATTAGCGTCAACAGATCCACCACAAATCATGTGGCATTGTGGGTTCAGTTTTTTGCATTATATCTCTTCTCACCTAGGCAACTCTTATATGGATTACGCAAACCTGGTTAGCTTCTATTTGTCACTGTTGTGACAACACAAAAACATGCTCTATCCTGCTTGGCATTGGCATCGTTGTTCAGCACAGTGAATGTCTTTTAAACCCTTAAAATCTATCGAAGATCTTAAGCTGTTATAGATCTGTCAAAGAATGCAGTTAAATGTATTCTGCGTACTTCTTCGGCAATGCAGACAGTGATGTCATAGAGCAGGATATAACATTTCATTTGTTTTAAATACAACAAGATTTCATAGGCAGAGATCATACCACTGAAATCCTAAAGGTTTATGCTGTGTGTCAAGCTACATTCCCACATATCTGAAACATAACAGAACCTTTCAATTACGTGGTATAAAATATCACCATACAGTAATAGTAATGGAAAATGTGAAAACTGTGGCACTGCCTTCTTCATGTAACTTCTGTGTGTATAAATTGCACTGAGTAATAAGGGATTATTGTGTCAAGCTACCTTTGTAATGTGCTTGAAATCTTCAGATAAAAAGGGTTTTTTCTATTGATTATTTACTGTTCACTGTTTATGAATGATCATCTCTCATCTATAACTTAGAGTAGTGTTTCCCATCCTTCCTGCTGGACAGAATATTTTGCTTTTGTCATGACAGCCAAAGGCCACAAAGCGAATACAAATTCCTGGCCCATTGGTATAACGCTCAGTGGAAGTACTGATGTTACTGTGCCTGCTCAAATTAACTGCAGTGTGAGTGCGTTCAACTGCTGGTCAAACTGAATGTCTCACCCAAGATTTAGGAACAACTGGGAAAGAGGGTGACCAGAGAGAGGCTGTCTTCTGCCACAATCTACTCCTAGCTACTCTTTTTTATTCTGCAAAATGTGGCTGCCCTTTTGCACAGTATTGCTAATGCAAAGTAGGAAAGATATATTGTAATTTTAGTTTTGTAATTTTTGATGAACCAGTCAAACTTCTTAGACTAGATAATTATCAGTGAGGTTATTCTCTAGTATTTTATGACAACAATATCCAGACTCTAATTTTATTTACTTTGTATGTTTGTTCTCCATGATGATCTGCTAACTCACATGTCATGGCCTCACTAGGCCTCCAACTCACTATGTTGGACTGGAGCGGGAAATGAATGCAAGCACTGCAGCGAATGACACGCACTGTACTTTCAAGATGGATTTGAGCCAAAATGATTCACAGCTATGATTATGAAACTTTAGACACTTTCATAAACTTCTGTCAGTCACTCATCTACCAGCTAACAACAAATAATAAAACATATAACTGCAAAGACAGAATTTGGATATCAATCCTGAAAACATTTGTGAGTTGTTCTTTGCCTTACTTATCCAGTCCTAACTACATTATCTTTCTTTGCAAATATTACTTCTCTAAAAATTAAAGACCCATCTTACTATTCAACCACAACTATTTCATTATTTTAGTAGCTTTACAGCTTTGTCTGATGTTTACATATTTGTGTATAGCATTCGTCTCCTCACCTGCATATAAATATTTCCCCTGGTTTATCAGTCTAAAGTGATCTGACTTGTTAGGTAATTGAAATTACTCACTCTCAGTATTTCTGATTCAGTTGATATATTTTTTTTTGTTTTATTACCACTTCCATACCTTTTGAAATAAAACCAGGCTAACAAAGTTATTAACTTTCTTGAGATAATTGGTAGATTGATGTCATTTTTTCTTTATTTTGTTTGCAGGAACAATATTTCTTAAAAAGATCCAATTCAGCAGTTGTCCAATTTCGTCCCTTGATCTCAAGCTAGTCTATAACACTGCCAAAACAGCATGACTGGGATTACTAATTCAAAATTTTCCTTTTCCAGTATCAACCCAACCAGGCAATCTACTTTCTGTAGAGCAGCCATATTTCTGAGCCGCTTGATACACTAATGTATTTTCATTTAGTCCATATTCATGCAAAACACTGAGCCACATGCCAGGCCAGCAAGTAAAAAACTCTATGAATTTAAACAAAGCTAGAGAATAATGTTTGTGAGAAGCAAGACTTAATAACTGTTCTTTCTATGAGCGAGTATTTTTTCAGCAAAGACCCATTCTGTTGTAAAAACACTTGTACATCTTTTAGGAATCTTGAGATAAATTCTGCAGTTCTGACTAATTGCTAATTCCTCTTCATTTGAGAGAGGTTTTGCCAAAGGTGGCAGTGGTCAGAATTTGGTCCTGACTTTTTTTAGCATGAAAAATAACTTGCTTGATATAGCAAATTGTTAATTTATCTCTTTTACCTTTCCTTTTTATGATAAGTAGTTACTGTCTTCTCTATTTTACTTTAGTGAAAAAATTTGCAGTAGTGCAAACTCATCACCAGCTTTGAATCTTTTAGTAAGAAATAACAATCCCATTATTATTATTAATAATTCAAATGGAATTTTCCATTTTGCACATTCAGAAATAATATAATAACTACAAAGCTATAAAACTCCGGGTATAATAGTACTCTACTCAGAATTACTCTAAACAATCTTCTAACCTCCATTTATGTATCAACACCTCAGGTGTAAAGGACACACTTTTACTGACCTTTTTTTCTACATACAGTAGACTTTGTTGTGTTATGTTAAAGAATTCCCATGAAAAACTGAAAGCGGGTAGTAAACCTATCATTAAATATCAACAGTCTTGAGATACTGGAATATCTTTACAGATTATCAATATGTAACATGACTGAGGGTCAAAGCAGCACAGGGTAGGAAAATTGCACAAAGTGGATGAAAAGAGATTCCTTAGACATCAACCAAACATATCGGATGTCTCACATCTTAAGTGTCTAGCAAGAAATATGCCATTGTTTGGTATAAACGCAACTAGGGTATAAAAATGCCTTAACGGATGTTACTTTTGTTTTTTACTCAAATATCTTTGGCCTATATCAGGTAGTTCAAAATATAGAATAAGAAAGTTCACACTGAATAACCATGTAATTACCTACTCCTGATTTATTGGACAAGCTCTTCTTTTTTATGTACATTTTGGCCATTTCTCTTAGCTTTCTTGAGATCTGGGCTTGTACCTGTCAAAATTAATAAGGCCATAGCTTAAGCTTCTACGTTATCTTACTAGGTTTACTTCTAATAAATAAGTACTATTAAATGATGTCTTGTTTAGGATGTAGGCACACATTCTTAGACAATTATTAATATACGCTTCATATTGGAACTCTGCCCATGTTTTGTTTCTCTTCCTTCGAGTTTAGAAATTTGGGGCTAGATTTCTAGACCTAATTGTATTGGGTACATAGAACTAACTAGATCATATTGAATTCAAACACTGCATACTGTTGTTTTTTATTTGTTGTGTTTACTTGTTGTCTGGAAAGATGCTGCTATGTCAATACATCTCTAATGTCTGCACTTCTTAACACTAGCCAGACCGCTTGTTTTAAACACATAAACTACCAACACTAAGTAGATTTCTTTGTTTTGTGAAATTTCTGGACTTATTCACTTGTACTTTTGTCTTACGTGAGATTTCACAGAGTGCTCTGATTCAGCTATGCTTAAATATTCCTGCAGTTTCCTCTATTAACTCAAGTATCAGTTACAAGGAAAAAAAAAGTATATAAACCAATCCCAGATGTATTCAATGCAATGCTTTTGTGACTGTCCCTATCTCTTAGGTCTGACAGCCTCACCAAAAACCTATTGAAGTAAACATGGGTGCTTCTGTTAGCTACACTCAACTTTCAGTGAGCCCTAAGGCAAATGAACTTTGGATAACGACCAAGATTACATTTTGGATCACAATATGATTATTTTCAACTGACAGAGTCTCCCCCAGTCAGTGTAGCAGCCAAGTTGCTATTTAGCTGAAATGTCCACTTCAGCTTTCAACCTGATGTAAATTGACATAATTCTATTAAAGCTAATACAAATTTAAACTTGCTTAGGGTTTATTTTTGGGACCATTATGAATACTGCTGAGGAAGAACACTATTATGACTGAAGTCCAAGTTATTGCAACAAAAATATTATGAATGTATGATTTTTTTATAAATAATTCAAGTTTGAATTGTATTGCTTTATAGCATAAACACATTTATAGAAGAGTATGGGTGGGGTTGTGGAGTTTTCTTTGGTTTTTTATTTCTTAGTCATATCTGATAATCAAATACAAAAAATAGCTGCTTGAGAAATTTTTAAAATACAGCTGCATACAACTTCTACAGCAAATACAGTATTGATATTGTTTGTCTCAGGCCTAGTTTAAACTCAAGTCACTCCAGAATTTACAACTCCTTACCTTAATCAGACATCTATGTTATTAACTGTGATGCTTATAAAACTGAAATGAAATTCAGAGACATGAAATTGGGGTGTGAGGCATGTAAATCTTTTTAATTTACATATATTACTTTTGGGGAGTAGTGTTTTATACCACTTGGCTGTGACTACTGAAACCACAGGCTGCCTTGTCAGGACCAATGGACTACTCCCACACAACAGGGAACACAAATCACCCATGTTCTACTTGCATAGGATTTCATCTTTGTACCATAAAATAAACCCTGGAAACAGTAAAGCCCCAATCCCTTTACTAGTATATTTACTTATAGAAGAGTTCAAAGAGTGACTCTGTCCTTGTGAAGCTCTTGAGGATTCAGCTGGATATTTTCTTTAAGGAATAAGAGAAACTATTTACGGAACAGATACATTAGTATTCCATACAACTATTTCTTTAAGTCCTGTTTGTTTTTCTGTTGATACTGTAGAGATATCACTCATAAACAAACTACTGTCAAAATATATTTCTCCAGATATAGCAATGATGAGGAAGGTGAGTGGTTTGAGAAGGCAGAGGACAGCTGCTGAATTGCTTTGCTACATCTGCATTTGTAAACTCCTGCATACTGTGAACTCTTTAAGGCAGTTGAAGGGATCAGTGAGCTGAGAGAGAGCTGGGTAGGAGTAAAGCAAAAAGCAAAGAGAAGCAAGAAATTTGTATCTAGATGGAGATGCTTTGGTAGCAGCGCAATGAATGCAGCCATTTAATGGAGATTTTATAGCAAGAGAAAAGCCATTTGTATGAGTGAGAAGCTAACTCTGCCAGAAAAAAATGGAGGAAAATTCTTCATTATGAAGTGCACATATCCTTTTGGTCTTAGTTACTCTAATGGATTCTAAAACAGATATTAGTGTTCTTCAGGGTTATGTGTAATTCTTCTATCAGTGTATGTGCACATACATATGTATGTTTATGTATACATGCACTTCTAAAAAGAAACATACTGGCTTATATAATTATAAATGTTTTCTTTTATTGGTTCATGCCAGCAAATACTTATGCTTAAAGGTCAAGCTGGTAGAAGATATACTGCTAACAACAGTGGCAGAAACTGCTGAGGTAGCAGAACTTAGTAAAATATTTCTCTAAATGCTTGTAGTTGTTACTAATACATAAAAGGCTCAAGAAGATCTCAGAGCAGACAAGTATCTCAGATTGTTAGATGAAAGCAGCTGATGTGCTAAGATTGGAGCGTGGGATTTTGCAGCTCTCCTCTGGATACAAGTGTGCAAGGGTCACAGAGACAGGCAGAACCGTCCTGGTTTTGGCTGGGGTAGAGTTAATTTTCTTCCTATGAGCTGGTATGGTGCTGTGTTTTGGATTTAAGATGAGAATAATGATAACACACTGATGTTTTAGTTGCTAAGCAGTGTTTACACGGTCAAGGACTTTTCAGCTTCTCACCCCACCCCACCAGCAAGTAGGCCGGGCGGCACAAGAAGCTGGGAGGAGACACAGCCAGGACAGCTGACCCAAACTGGCCAAGGAGATATTCCATACTGTATGACATCATGCTCAGTATATAAGCTAGGAGGAAAGCTGGCCAGGGGCTGCTGCTTGGGAACTGAGTGGGGATCAACCGGTGGGTGGTGGGCAATTGCATTGTACATAATTTGTTTTGTATATTCTAATTCTTTTTCCATTATTAGTATTATTTTCCCTTCTGCTTCTGTCCTATTAAACTGTCTTTATCCCAAACCACGAATTTTACTTTTTCTTTTCCCAATTCTCTCTCTCATCCCACTAGGAGGACAGCAAGTGAGCAAGTGAGTGTGTGGTGTTTAGCTACCTGTTGGGTTAAACCAGGACAAGAACAAAGCTCACAGGTCTGATAGGGAGGACTGATCTAGCCTTACTACGCCTATTTCCACTACATTTTTTTTCCCAGCATCTCTTCCCAGCTTCATGATGCATTTTCTTTTCCCCAGCACAATGCCTATTTCTATCTGGTCTATACCTGATGCTCTAAAGCCAGCTTAGGAGTGCCTAACTTCATATTTATTTCCTCTTTTAAAGAGTCCAGTTTAATTACAGAAGCATAGATGATATATAAACCATCAATATGCTGATGTCGTATGCCATGATCCTCAAAATCTTTCATATTCTTTTGGTGAGCTCCAGCTCTATATTGTTATTTTTATGTGTTTCACCTCACAAAAATAATCACAGCCTCAGAAATGAGTGCAGAATAAAAGGATACAATTATGAGAAAATATGATGAAGTCAGTCATGCCAGGCTGAGCACTCTAAATGCATTTAGTTTTTTTCTTTTTAAAAAAAGAGAGGATTCAGTATTTAAAGATGTTGCCTGAAGTTGACATACTACTGCAAGACAGTTCTCCTATTTTAAACCGTTTTCTGAACATAATATAAAAAAAATCCTGAAGGTCTATCTCAAATGTCTGAATAACAAGAGATGGTCATCTCTTTCAGATTTTGCGTTTTTTAAATTATTTAGTATTTCCAGGTTTAGACTCGGGAAAGTGAATGCCTTATTATAAATAGAAGTCTGTCCATTTTTCTCTTTCTTCTTCTACACTACGACAAATATCAGTAGCACTGTGTATGTTTAGTATCAGTAACTGCTCTGAAACCCATGATCTTTCTAATCCTCCTTCTGATCTTTAAATGAATGAAGGATTCATGATACTTCCTAGAAAATCTGGTTTACTTATCAGATAATTTGGTAAAGATTATGATACAGTAACTAGTCAGATAGCAAATTACAGAAAAAAGTGTTATGAAACTGTTAGACTTCCTGGAGCTCAACAGAAACTTTTCCATCTGCAGAAGCCAGTCTAGTTTTCTAACTTGTCTGGTTTCCACAACATACTTCTGCTTATACTTATACTTCTACTTCTCCTTTTGGAAAGCCTTTCTATTTTTTAAAAAGTTCTGTGAAAAGCTCTTCTACTGGAGATCTTTTTAAGTAAACATAGAAGACTTCTTAAGAAAAGAAGAAAATAATTTAACCAATAGCCATTTTAATATATAGCTGAAGGGATCAAGTAAGTTACCTGATATGAACCTAAATGACTTAAGCATCGTTTCCTGGAAAATGGTATGTCCCATGCAATTCCTACATATCTATCAGATAGATATAATATAAAAAAGGACACATCACAAGTTAAAGCATCTAAAGCCCATTTTGAGTAGTTCAGTTACTTGAAGAGCAACATATTTAGTACTAGCGAAATATGCCAAAGCTGTTGATATGAATGCTACTAAATTATCCAGTAGAACCTAGTGGTATTTTAAAGCTCACCCACACTTGAGGAGAACTTACTTGTAGGACAGAAGAAGTAGTTTAATCATCACACTCATTCAGTATCTAACCTTGGGTCTTATAATGTCAAAAGTATGACGACTTCAACTTGCAGCCACTGCTTGTTGTAAACCATTTCAAAGTCACCAGTTCATTTTGTACAGGTGGCTACACTAATTGCCAGATGCTATCTTCTGGACACTACCACAGTGGATATCGTAAAAAGATGATGGAAAACTGATCTGATTTTTTCCAGTTCAAAACCAGAATGGGATATGATTCAATCTCTAAGCTGTGCAATTTTCCAAGTACCTTTAGGTATGCTTTTGTAAGGATGGGAATATCTATAGAACTGGCCAAAGGTTTACAAGATACAACTGGAACTAAGAGTCATAAAGTTGCAGCTTTAGAGTAAAGTCTCTGCCAAAATTGCAGAATGCAAATGAAATGTTTTTCTGATGTTGAATACAATTTATGATTCCATATGCATGAATATTTATAAACTAATCTTAATAATATTGCTGGACTGGGTAACTGATTTATTTGAAGGAGGAAATAATTATTTAATTAAAATGAATGTTTAAATGTTAAAAGCTTATTATTTAATTCATAGCTAGCATAGCACAACTTTGTTGACTACAGGTTTTTAACTTAATATTGTCAGTTTCTCCTGGAGAATGATACAGAAATTATTTTTATCAAACTCCATTTAACTGATCAATTTGTAAATCAAGAAAACTTTTTACCTTCTAAAGTCTGAAAAGAAAGGTGCTGCCCCATATTGTACAGTGCTGTAAATCTGAAACAAAAATTGCTTGCTGTCTGACTTCAATTATTTTGCAGACAAAAACCGGTCTGTTAAATAATGAAAGGTATTGGTACAAACAAAGTGGAAATTAATGTTTTAAAATTGTATATATGTACTGAGATGAAACAGATTGTATTTAATGTATATTAAAAATTTATTCCATAAACAAAACATGATAAGTTTGCTTGTTTAATTACTGTGAGAATCATGAGTAGAATCCTAAATCTGAGTGCTGGAATTTGTTTTGAATTATTTACACTGTCCTTGAAACATCAGTATTATGAGTTTCAAAGAGCAGCACAGAAAAAGACTGTCCTTTCAAGATAATTTTGCAGTTTTGGAAAAAATACTACTAAAATCAAATTAGCTATTCCCCAGTCATCTGTCACAAAAATATGCATGCAGACATTGATGCACATTCTCTACATATGTTCCTAAAAAATACAATTGTCATACTACGAAGGCTGCTATAACACAAAAGGACCACACTCTTCAGTTGTTTTGTGAAACAATAGGTTCATTACCACAGGAATTAAGCAGCTCAGAAAGACAAGATGTCAGCTACCTCTCTCTGAATAACATTTTAGAAAAGTATTTGTAAAATCAGACACAACAACTATTTCTTACTAATAACTGAACTTTTTAGGAGGCATCCTGTCCATATGCTCTCACATGTGCTATAAAACAAAGAGATTTTTATTATTAATGTTGTTTTCTTTTTGGCACTTGTTCCAAGTTTTTCCACATGTACAGTAAATTCCTCATTTTTTTTTACCAAATGTGCCTTGTTGTTAATAAGGCAATAACTCCAAAAGAAAAGATGATACTGAAGGTGCATAGGACTGCATATGGGTTAAATATCTCTAAGCATCAAGATTAAAAGGCTTTGGCTGGTGTAAACAAAATAACAGCTTTTTCCTGGCATATTGTGTGCCCAGTGACACCTCACCAGTATCATGCTATGTATATACACTTACATATTTCAGGGTCAACTAGCCACATCAACATAGCTTCTTCAAAAGCAGCAGAAGACACAAGACTTGGAGGAAGCACTTGGCCAAGCCAACAACCTCAGCAAAACCTTCCTGATGAGCACACTGACTCAACAGGCAATGTGCAGAAAATACACTGAATCTCATCAGCACAGATGGTGAAACTGTATTAATACTTTGACTATTGAGGACAGGAGATTTCCCATTTAAAATGCCTGTGTGTTCTGTGTGTTCATTCCTGTCTGGAATGTTAAATTTTGGGAAAGCCATGACTTGTTATGACTGTAACTGTTTGTTGTGTAGTCACAGGGCTAGCGTATGTATCGGCAGTCACTTGAGTGTAATTACCTGACTTCCCAACCAAAACTACTGGGAAACTGGCAGTTATGGTGTCCTTTGCAGCCTGCTTTAGTTCATTGCAACTCCCTTAATGTGACACAAACCAGGACTCCTTCCCAGTTTCCAGGTCGATGCATACGGCTTCGCAGAAGCTTCTGCTGGACTCAAGCTGGGGAAATGACCTGAGCACACACTGCTTTCATCCCCACAGGGCAGGCATTGCAGGTACACAGTCCTCTCCCAGGCTGACCAGGGGCACATCCGTGTGACAGATCATCGTGCTCTTTTCTTTTTTAATATCTAAGTGAAGATACATCCTGCAAACCCCTGATTTATACCAACAAAATCCTCAGTCTCACAAGCTTTTCCTGATTAATTTCCTAGTTAATAAGAAGTTGTGGGGGTCATAAATCAAACTGCTTTACACTTTGATACATTTGCCTCAAAAGATCATACTCTCCACAGAGATAATGTAAGTACGAAGTATCTATGATGGCTGGCATCAGAACACGGCTGCAAAAAGTAATGTCAGTAACTCTATAAAATCCCTGACACTTTAACATGTTAGAAAATCCTTGTTAAGGCCACAAAATGAGTCAGCAAAAGTAAGGAAACTTAGTTCTGCCTTCCTGGAGGGACACAATATGAAATATTCTTGGATTTCATGATCACCTCTTGTCTTTTCCTGCACTACTTAAGTCAATTCACAGGATAGGCTCAATATTCAACAGATAATGCAAACACTAATTTCTTTCCCTCCCTCTCTCATCCTCACTATTTAATTGTCTGATATTTCATACATAAGAGAAAACCACTATAGGTCATCTTCCGGTTTTCTTGCATCACTTGTTAGTATGGTAAAATATACTGAATGATGTAACAAAACATATATCTGTATAACTGTAAGCATCAGAGCATGATATTACATGCATTTTAAGTGGAATGTAGCTCTCTAGCAAGCAAATAAAGATTGCACTCACCTTTCACTACACATTAAAGCATTGCTTAAGTGTTTCCCATTAAAAACAAAACAGTTTTTAATGAAGGGATATTTTAAATTATTGAGATGGTCTATGGAAGAGCTCCTTGGACAGTGTAAATGTGACAATCAGCAATTCAGAGGAGTTTTATTGGTGTCTCTTTGGAATGAAGCATTCTGAGTCTACACTGCTTCCTAAAGAATAGGCCGTTTCCTATTTGACACTGGCACAGCTGGAGTTGGATGGAAGAGAACTGCAGGTGTTCTAAAACTTGTTGAACACCACAGTTGGCTTTGCAATCACAAAATTTAACAAAAAGGAAAAAAAAAGTCCTTCAGGAATACAGTTCACTTTCAAGGAAGCAAAGACTACTCATCATTAATAATGCTTCCTTCCTTCCTTCCTTCTTTCCTCTTTCCTTTTTTTTTTTTTGCTTTTTGGAAGAAATCCTGAGATGGTTTCTTCTCTGGAGTAATATCTTTAGAGAAGTGAGGAAGGCACTGAATACTGCCAACCATACCTTGGAAAAGTCTGAATTTTCTCTTCTATACGGTCCTCCACTGGCATAGTAACACCCCCAAAAGATCTACCCTTCCTTCTTAAAGAGGATAATCTTAGTCTACAAATAAGAATGAAAGTGTGAGTGGGTTCTGTCAGGAAGCCACTTTTATTTCTATCTCCAGATGATATCTCCTGCCCATTTCTTACAATGGGGGGAGAACAGGAAACAAACATCCCCGAAAATAAAAAAGGGGTGTAGCTTTCCATAAATGCTCACTTGTTTTTTCCCAGTCTTACTTTTCATGCTCTGTTTTACCATTTACCAGTATCTCTACCTCATTAAGAGATTCCTGGCCCAGACAAATATTAAAATACCAAAGTGTCGTTAATAGTACATAAGTTGTAAACCCATATTGTAGAACATTAAGTGAATTAAAGAAACTAATTTTGAAGACTAACTAATGGCAAGACTAACAGGAATAAACTGCAGGCGGGTTTGCAGTACTTTACAGGACTATGCTGACATTACTTGCAACCATTTTCTGCTGTGTAGTGTTTAACACACTTCAAGTCTGATGCAAATCTTACTGAAGTTAATGGGAGTTTCTCCACTGACTATCATGCTTTGCATTAAGCTGCTCATACAGCTCACTAATTTACTATATCTAACCCTAAAGTTTAATATTCCTACTCTTCTCCTTTTAAAGAATTTGATGAATTAAAAGTAGATATAAATTTGTGAAATTTATTCTCTAAACCTGTAATTAGGATATTCACTTAACTTCCATATTTTTATTTACACAGGGATCTGCTCACTGTATTTACAAATAAGAATCTACAAACTAAGAAATAAATTTTCTTCTCATTCTTTAA
>NW_009614450.1:0-16149 GCF_000690535.1 Cariama cristata | reverse complement strand
CTGCTGCATCAATGGAGGTTGATTAAAAGAAAGCATCATTTTAATTGTTCTTTAGTAGAATTGATTCAAAATGCAGGACTGTATTTACTGGACCAAATTTTAGGATATTTTATTTTACCGTAAATTTATTGACTTAAGCAGAGTTGTGCCGGTTTAGACCAGCTGAGGTCTCTCTCATCAGTCACGCCATTGACTTCCATGTGTATGTGAATAAAAAAAATAGAAGAATGGTGTTCCAAAATGTATGCATGTTTCAGATTTTTTTAACTTCTCAGAGGACTCTCTGATAACTGGTCCATAATATCTTCTAATCTTTATCACATGGAAGGATGAAGATAGAACAATGCCAATACTCCTTGGCATTCACCTGACATAGACAAAAATACCTCTAAAAACGTCAATTTACATGCACTTAACAGTTACAGACCTCTGACTTATGCTTAGAATTGGAAATTGCAGACTCCTTGTGCTGCCTTCTAGCATTCTAGTCACTGATACAAAGCTAATAAGAATTTCACTCTCAGCAGATCACCCATCTATCATTCATATTATTTCATTAAGTTACAAAGAGTCTTATTTTTTAAGTTTTCATACATATATTCTAAATTCAGGAATCAGGGAGCTTAATAAACAGGAATAGAAAAAAAATTTAATTCTCTAAGCATTAAAAACTTTGGAAACACTTCTTATAATGAAAATGGGTAAAATCAAATTCCTGCCTAGGCAATGATTTAGTGGTAATTATCATGCCTTTGGAACAAATGTAAAGGAAGTGGACTTGCTTATCATCTGATGAGAAAAATCACAATATGATTACAAAATCACAGAATCAATTTGGTTGGAAGAGATCTCTGGGATCATAAAGTCCCAAACTTTGCTCTAACACCACCATGTCAACTAGACCAAAGTGCCACATCCAGTCTTTTCTTAAACACCTCCAGGGATGGTGAATCCACCACCTCCCTGGGCAGCCCATTCCAATGCCTAACGACCTTTTCTGTGAAGAAATGCCTCCTCATTTCTAGCCTGAACTTCCCTGGCACAGTTTCAGACTATGCCCTCTTGTCCTGTCACTAATTGCCTGGGAGAAGAGACCGACTCCAACTTCGTTACAACCTCATTTCAGGTAGTTGTAGAGAGTGATCAGGTTTCCCCTCAGCCTCCTCTTCTCCAGGCTGAACAACCCCAGCTCCCTTAGCCGTTCCTCATAAGACTTACCCTCTAGACCCTTCACCAGCTTTGCTGCCCTTGATTCACTTCTTTAATTTCAATCAGGATTGTGAGGACAGAATCTAGGCTTGTGCTGACACCAAGATGACTGAGGTTAAGAGCAGCCAAAAAAGTGAAAATAGAAGTTAGATATCAGGGCAGAATACAATTAAGTTGCATAGAAAACAAAGACATCTCTGAGAAAAGAAGAACGAACTATGAAATGAAATTAAACAGCGTATAGACTGGGATCAAAAGACCCATCAGGTAAGTGCTGTCCTGAAAGGCCAGGAAAAAAAAGGCAGCTGGTGCATATAAGTTGATGGATGAAGCTCTGCAATGGAGTGGCAAGTGCAAGATGAAGGAGAGTGAAAAGGAGATGTAACTCAGATGTAACTCAGAAAGCTGAGTACAATAAAAGAAAGACATAAAGAGATAAAGATCAAAGAAAGGGACAAGGAGAAAGCATATCTTGAGGGACTAGGATCAAAGAATGAGGCATTAAAAGGATGACATTAAAAGGAAATGGATTAGCCACAGCTCAATTGGAAAATTTAGTGACATCTAGAGGTAAAGACATTTCAAGAGGAAATGACAATACATTTATTTGAGTAACTTCCATGCTAATATTAAAATATGGAGTGGAACATTAGACTAAGGAAAATCAGTGAATTAAAGACACTTTATCTGGGTTATCTGAGTGGGAAACTTAATTTCAAAACTGAAAAATTAAACTTTAAAAAATGATAGGGAATGCGTTGTGATAAAACATATATTGTTGAAAAATACCCAATAAAGATGGTTTTAGTACATAAAGAATAGGTCTGTAAAGCATGTCATACTAAAGGAAGGAAACAAATAATTTCAAAAACTAGGAAGGACTGAATGTGTTGAGCAGATGGGGAAAGAATTATATGGTATAAAAAAATATACAGACTAAAACCTCTATGAAACTTGTGCAAAACTGAAAGCAGTAAAAATGATACAATTTGAGTCTATAATAACTTTTGGACTGACAGATAAAAATAACAAAATTATCTCTTGCAGGAATGGGTTACACAGGAAGCAAGAAATTTCCTATCCTGTCCAGAATTTATATTTTATTAATACTGTAGTAAGCATGTTCACCGAGATCCCCTACTAACATCACTCATTCTTTACATTTTTATAGTTTCAGGAACACATTAAAAGCAAACAAAAAAGGAAAAGGATTTTTTAAAACTCTGAGAAGTTCACATCTACCATGTGTACATCATTCAGTGATTTCCCTATAGTGGTCTTTAAGTTCACTCTGGGTGGCATATTTTAAGTTTAGGGCAAGTCTTCTGCTGGAGGTCAGATTTTTAATTTCATTTCAGTTTCATTTAATTTCAATGTTCAGTTTGGCTGCTTTGCTGCATAAACTTCTGCTAAGAGTACTATAAGTTGTTAGTGTTAAAAAAATACGTTGCTCATGGATATATAAGGCATAGAATTCCTCTATAAATGTCTCTTTTGCTAGAGGTGTTGAAAATGTGGCCCCGTTTGTCAAAAACACAGCTGCTTTCCTTGGGGTTTCAGAATGCTCATAATAAACAGATTTTTTTTATGAATTTGTGAGAACACCCTGAGGAAAACAGCTGCATTATTACAGAACCCATGAAATCTCAGACGAGCCTGAACTATTGTATTTTAAAGGACTGCTACTTTAAAGTCATTCTAGTTTCAAGTAATATCATTATTTTATCTGATTCCTAAAAAGATATTTTAGAGGAATATATGATGGTGATTATTTCTAGTTGACTGGGACAAAACTGCTAATGCTGAACGACCTTGACTGCTGCTCTCACCTGTTCAAATGGAGACAAATCAATATGTTAGATACAAAAAATAGTGGTTGTTTGTGCTGTTAGGTAATATTTTCTGCCAAACATTCAGCAATTGAACTGGGAATGAACCAATCCAAGAGGCTGTACAGATGGGTAGAATCACCTCTCAACTGTTTCACTGATGTCTATGTACCCAACTAAGTCAACAGATTCAAGGCTCACTTCATGGCTGAAGTCCCTTACAGCAAACTCGTTACTTAGACTCCTGTACGAGAAATACTTATTACCTTCTTCTGTAGCCCCTAGGTAAAGTTTTACTGAAATAATTGAGGAAATCAGCCTTCTGTCATTCTAAATGCTTATTTACTCACAGAGCAATGAAACTAACATCTAGGACATTTCTCCTCCAGTTCTGCTCTGCTTTTTATGTGCCCTTTTCAGATACACTAGCACTTCCTTAATGCCTAAGTATTTGTGCCTAGGGATAGAAGAGAATGTTTCTAACTGTGTTCACAAGAGATATGCCATAGAGCACACTCAGTCCTTGGAGGTGCTGCATCTCTGCTACAAGAGCCTTGACAGGAATTGGCATCGGAGCCTATGTGAACGCATTCATGGGCATGGTTGCCTGTGTCTACAGAGCTACATAAAAAACTACTCACTGAACAAGGAAGTATGGGGTGATATCCCAGAGATGTTCAGTACTTTGGATTCTCAAAACCATCATTTATAAAGCACTTGAAGATTCTGCAGGTAAAGAATGCTCTAGAAATGCAAAGTAGTCTTTGCAGCAAAGAATTATTTCTGCTAAGTTTTGAAAGGAATGGTATTTGGCTTAAGCAGGTAGACTGTTACTTGACAAAGTTTATGCCTCTGTCTATAAACCCAGAAAATCTCTATGGGCACAAGACAAAGGATGACGAAAGGTGGTGAAATCACTACTTCCTAAATATGTCCTAAAATATATCTGACAGGACCATGATATGGTAATTATAGGCTATGAACAAGATAAAACATAGCCAGGAAATAAATTTATACTATTTTATTTATATACAGCCTATTTAATTAATTTACAGCCAGCAGGAGAATTAAATGGTTATAGGTGTCTCTGCCATGGCAGACATGGAACTTATTCAAGAACAGTGATCCTGAGTCTGATCATTAAAATTGAGTCAACTATAAATCATCTTGCACTGTTACAAAGTCTGGCATCACATGGCCCTGTTGTGCTGTGTTTAAATTAATCAGTTTGATACCAAAACTTGGCTCCAAGCAGTATGTATTTGGCAGGTACATTTTATAACCAGTGCAGGTGAAACTTCCATGACCTAAATTGCTACTGTAAGGTACTGTAATTCACAGCTTTTTTTTTTTAGCTTGCTTTTTTCTACCCAGCCACATGTTATTTTGTAAATATAACTGTGCAGACCATTTTTCAGTTCCTTATGCTTTTACACTGAGAAATCTTAGAATGGTTCTAGATTGCAAAACACCTAGAAAGCTTCTAAACAGAAGAATTCCTGGCAGGGAACATGATGGGCAAATACCTAGAAATCACTGGAATTTTCCTAGAAAGGTTCTAGATCAAAGCATTCTTAGAGAACATGAAAAAAAAATATCTTTGAAAACACTAGGGAACTCTTAGAATGGCTCTGAAGAGAAAACGTCCTAGGAATCAATTTTAAAATCCTCAAATGCAATGGAAAAGTCTGCAAAAGTGCACTGAAATTCCTAGAATGCTCATTGAATGACCTGTCAAATTTCTAGATTAGTGAAATTTCAGAAAGCACAGTGAATTTCCTCAAAATTATTCAAAGATTTTTAGAAATGTTATAGAATTTGGAATTGCTAGAAAGCAGTGGGAAATTTCTAGAAAGGTTATGGACAGAAAAATTGCTCGGAAGTACCTGGAAATTCGAAGAAAGCAAGACACATTTCCCAGAAATGTTCTGGAATGAGAAATTCTGATAAGGACTAGGAATTACCTAGAAAAATACTAGATAGAATTCCTAGAAAAGAGAGATAAATTCTTGGAAATCACAAATACCTAGAAAGGTTCTAGATGGAGGAACTCCTAGAAAATGCTCAGAAATTCCTAGAAAGGCTCTGGATAGTAAAAATTTGCCTTAAGTCTCCTAAGTCCTAGTCCAGTACAGCATTTTTAGTTTCACAGATTCTTGTTCAGTGGGTAAATATAGATTGAAAAAGGTTTAAGACTCAGTTAAAAAGATTTACCCTTAGAGATTTTGTCATGTCTAGGATTTTTAAAATTTTCTTTTTTGGACAGGGCCTTTGTACAGATAAATTCTCTGAGGTCGTTGTATTTAACCAGAATTCTATCAAGTAGACAATGTTTATTTTCTTTTAAGTATTTATTTTCACGCCTCATTTAGTTAAAGATTTATTTCTGTAAAAGCAGAACACTATCAAGTTTTAAAAACACAAGGTAAACAGCACTATATAGGAAAATAAAACTACCTAGAAGAAGGTTGAAAGAAGACTCCCTCAGCTTTCTTGTGCCATGGCAGTGAACTGATAATCCAGTGGCTTCATATCAGGAGGAGGAGGAAATAGTGAGCAGAGAGAAAGACATGACTGACTTTGGTATACTATGGAAACTTGTGGACTATTCAGCAAAGAAAACAGTGGCATTTCCTGGTTCTCTTGAGCATCGTGATCAAGTACTTAGGAATACAGGCAACTTTGAGCAGTTTATCAGTTTAAGAATAGATTTGTTTCCCTTAAGTCAAAACAACCTTTTTCTGTCATTTTTAAGTAAGATTGTTCAGTTTCTAACAATAACTAAATGCACCATTATTGCTATCTATATCATACTTCTTTTGCAGGCAGCCTACAAACCTGAATTAAGACCCCTGATCTTTGGCACAAATATGCAAAGAGAAATAAAGTATTTTATTGGTTTTAATGAATTGAAGTGCAGAGAGGTCAGATGATTTATTTAAAGTGGCATAGTGCCTTGCCTGGATGGTGAACAGCAGCTAGTAACCTGGAAAAAAGTTGCTTTGAGAGAGCTTAAATCAAAATCCAATGAAATTTCATCATTGTCAATCTTCAGGGAAAAAAAAAACACCACCTGTTTATTTTGGGGTATGGGCGGGGATAGATTCACGGTTCTGGTAGGAGTCTTTTCTTTTCCCACACACATCTGCAGGCATTATGGGTTTCCCCCTCCTTTGAATATTAAATATAAACAAATGCTAGGCAGGTAATATAGATTGGCCCTTGCTTATTCAGAGATAGTAATTCTGTTGCTGCAGTTAGCATGAAAAATACAGTTATTCATTTTAAAGCTTGCTATATCTTCTCACATTTCAAAAGGAAAGAATAAAAAAAGTCTAAAAGCCTATATGCTGAAGAAGTCAGTACATAGACCAACTTGCTAGACTAACTATGAATTTAAGACAAGAATGCGCTTTCACTGTTGCGACAGATGCTGCTAAATTTGCAATTTGTCTGTCTTCTAAGGTTTTAGCATAGCCCGTGGAATTAGACGGATCTGACATTCCAAGATTCCCTAGACATTGTTTAAGGCTCTGGCTGTATCATTTTCTGTCTTTCTAACAGTCCCTCAGACTTTAAAACCCTCCATTTTTGACCAAATCCAAATGGAAGATATTTGTAGATCAACAAGCATTCAAACAGGTAGGTCTGCAATAAATTTACAACTGCATAGCGCTGAGAGCCATGCCATAAATCTTCAGTGCTTTCATATCTTCCCACTCTGGTAAGGATGTGGAATTGAGCTTTAGATCCTTGTAACACGTTATACTATATTTCATTTAAAATAATACCCTTTCATGTCTGAGTAATTTGTGTGGAACTGCATATTTCTTTAAATCCAAACAATTGTATGCATAAAAACACTGAAAATTCTCACTATATTGAAAAAAACTGTATGTTTTGTAAAGATATAATTAGATTTCATTTCTTGATAGAGTATATACAGAAGGCAGAACAGATATTAAAACACATGCAAATAAATTTAAATGTAGTCATTTTGCAAAGCATTTTTATAGAGAAGCTGTGCATTGATGGACGAACCTGTATGCCACGTGTGCTGATCTGTTACTGGACTTTTCAGAACTTGGATTTATCATTTCTCGGGAACAATCAGTTTAATTTTGTCATTTTAGTATGGTTAAATTGTTTCCTTTTAACTTTATTGAATTGGACTTTAATGTTTTCATTACACAATATGATTTGGTTTTCAATTTTATAATTATAATATTTATATTTTCAGTCTTTTCATATTTTTATTTTGGTTTATTCATTATTTGCTGAATGTTACTGAAATTCATATTCTAATCAGTAAATTGTATTCTTGTTGCTCACTGTTTGCGTAACAACTGGCATTCGATTTGGTCTTGTATCATGAAACAGTTAATTATGTGACCTACCTAGTAACTGGAATTTCTGGTTTTAGCAATTTATCTATTAAATATACATGTTTTATGTATATAAACATAACATTTATATACATAAAATCACATATTTAGCATAATATCTATCTATAAACACAGTGTATACACACACCATACACAGCAAAAAGCTTCCTGCTTCCATTACATATACTGCTGTAGGGATTTCATAATATAAAACTTTATATACTTATGTAGAGTTTTACAATAATAGGCTTTATCCATTATTCAGCACATTCCAAGTGACCAGTAAGAATATCAATTATCAGACTGGAATAAAACACAGGTACAAGCCTGGAAGTTGAGGCATTCAGGATGGGAAACCTGTGAAGGTTTCCAATCCAGGATCAAAGCGCTCAGTGCATGGCTAGCTGGCCTGGGCAGTTTGCCGACTGTAAATGTCTGGAAAGTAACCAAGTGGCCTGCCTGCCTGGTTTCCGTCATAAATGTTAATTGATTCAACACATTCCAGTAGAAAATTTGCCCTTTGACTTTTCTATATGTAGGAATCAAATGGAAGGATTTGGTGTGATGCTCTATTACTCATTGTCTGCACAGTTTCACCACAGCATTGAATATTGTCAGCCTTGTTTCTTTTTGTGTATGTGTTCTTAGATTCTGTCCATATACCTAATTACCAAGTCTGGTAAGTTGGTGCAGCAATTGAAAACACGTTATTAGAAAAAATGAATAGGAGGGTAAGAGAAATATATTATTTCTTTTTTCCTGCTTTGATACCAGCTTTTCTCTGATAATTTCCCCCAAAAGTACTCCTGAGACAAAAAACCCTCCTAAATAACAGTATTGTAAATTTATGGCCATATAAAACTTCTTTACCTCCATGACATGTCAAATCAAAACCTAAATATCCCTTTAGAGAAATTCACAAATAATAGATAAAGGCAATAACATGTTAATTATATTTTACATGTTATCATTCAAATATCCATACAGCTTCTAAATTAAGAGCTAGTTAATATGAATTAGGGCTACATTGTTGCTATGGGAATAGAAATAGCATAAATCTATTAAAAATTGTACACTTACACCTCCCAATGCCATTCTACCAGTCTGTCTAGCCCAGCTACAGACAAAACAAGACTTTAGAATTAATTCACACTGTGAAATTTATTTTTGGAACTAAGGTCACATTTAATTCGTAGTGAAGTTAGAGGAGTGTTATAGACTTCAGTGGGATTCCCAGACACATGTAACTGATTTAGGAGCACAAGTCCTTTTGGTTTTCAAATGCAAGTCATGCTCTAAGTCACCTAGACATTTTTTGTGCTGACCTTCAATCACATTTACATCAGGCTCAGGAAAAAGATGAAAAGCAAAAAAAGACCCACCCAACAAAATTACATAAGTAACCAAAATCAGTTGGAACCTACTACCTGCTTTCCCATTTAGTTACAGATTATCATTTACACTTTCAAACATGAAAATAAATTGACAGATCTGCAGGCTGAGAATTACATTCATATGAGCCAATACCTGGAGAATCACTGATTTCCAGCAGATCTCATACTCCCTAAAGTCTCTTATTTATATTCCTTGGATGGGATGAGAAAAAGGACCTTGTCATTTTTGAGGAATGTCTTATGCTTTAGGTTACACAAATTCTATGTTTTTGAAATATGAATTAATTATGAATAGAACATCATATTCTGTTAATTGTACTGTTAATGTTAAAATATATCAGCAATTCAACAGTGAATCAAAAGCACACAAAATTGATAAAAACTTTGCTTGCAGAGTGGAAAGCAATTTTTTTCAAAAAATAATTATTTCTTAAACAGAATCTGTTGCCAGGCCAGTTTCAGTGAATCTCCAGTTTAAAATATTTTAGGAAAGAAAGAAAAAAGAAAGAAAAAGAGAGAGAAGAAAAAGAAAAGGTTGAAAAGAATTCTTGATTTTTTTATGTCAAAATTTTTTGTAGGGCTGAGAATGAATTGGTATTCAAAAGTGTCTATGATGCATGATAAAATAGTGTTAAAAATAATGTTGAAAATAGAAAAGATAACTGGAACACTTCAAAACTACACTTCACTCCTCAAAAAAAGAACTGGTTTCTTCAACCCATTCTCATTCTCTTGCCTGATTGTTGCTCATAAAAACATCAAGGTTTTTTTCCCCAGCTTTAAACAAAGGCAGGAGGAGGCTGTGTCAGTTACTCTCCCAATAGGTCTCAGTGGATAATGAGGAGGTATGGTATTTTCCCTTTTTTCTCAGGTAGGACTGTAAGCTCACTTTTGATTGAAAAGCAGGAAGTTGCCTGAAATAAAGTTGGCAAAATTCCATCTTCATTAGAAAGGGCTGACTAGTAGTAGTGAAAACAGAAATTGACAGCAAATTATTTCAGCCCAAGAAGCTCATACCAACACTCAGTCCATGGAGTGGTCAGTAGAGTGTAGATTAGTGTGAAACCAACAGATTCTCTCTTTTATTCTTTATATCCCTTCACAAGGTTTTCTCTTCAGCCTCTAAGCAGAAATTACTGCGTTTAGTTTTTCTGTCTATTGTTTTAATCTTGGTCAGTATTGATACTTGATATAACAATCCAGTAGTTTGCAGACATTAGTAGTAGTATGACATTTAGCTTAGTTTTATGTAAACATGTTATAAACAAAGCTTTGGTGGTAACAGTCAGGGAGAACAACCCACCAACCAAGCAAATGAAATCTTGACAAGTATCTAGTCAACACATGCTTTATAAAAGACAGGGGCAAAGTAATAAGCTAATCAGTAAATTACAGTTTGCTTGATCTAGTAATAGAGAGGAGAAGCAGCTTCAGGAAACTCTTAAAAAGAATGAGAAGACAAATGGGATAGGAGCCCAAAACTGAAATGTTTCAAACTTAGTATTTGAAGAACGAGAGAGTCCAAAGGCAGCACACTCTGCTTCTAAGGATCTCTGTTAAGACAGGAGGGGAAGCCTGCCACTCCCTGAAACAATATTTCATTGTAATTCTTTTCAGACTGTCATAATTTATGTGAAAGACTGTAAGGCAAGTTCAGGGTCAGTGATCAGAAACAAACATGAGTTATGATCCCCACTTGTGCCCTTGCTGGCCTTAATTTAACATGGCCTCACAGTCACATTCTCCCAAGCAGTTAACTTTAACCACCCACCTTAAAAGACAGAGCAATTAGTGATTAAAAAAAAAATAATAAAATAAAAAATGGAGGAAGAATGACTACATTCCTGAAACATCTGGAGAAGAGGAGAGGCCTCTACTCAAGGATATTTGCAGACAGTGGGATGCCTCAAATGAGAAAGAAAGAAAAAATATGGCTTTCATTTATACAAAAATAAACTTTTTAACAAAACAAATGTTACATCAAGAATCATAACACAAAGCGTGTTTACAAAGTTCTACATTTGAAGAGGAGTTACGAGTTTTGATACATATTTTCAATAACTTGTAAAAGAAATTACTGAATAGAGTCATATCTAAGAACACGGAAAACCTAGTTAATTCATTAAATTTCATTCTCTGCACATGCAGATTTTCTTTTTCACTGAAATACACTTGTCTAAGTTAAATTTAGAATTTAGGACTTCCATTACTTTTTTGGGGGAAATATTAATTACTCAACATTCTACAGATATGTTTTGTAATTTTTTATAGCATACTTATAATTTCCTATTATTAGTTTCCATCACATTTTCTTCCTATGTGCTACTCTTATTTCCTCTTTCTTGGTGCTTCTCTGAATTCTGACCAAATTTTTGTTATCTTTTTGGCAGGAAAGTGCCAAAACAGTGTGAATCAGACCAGGTATGCTGGCATGCAAAGGAAGCTACATGGTGCTGTCCCATGCTGTGATTCTTGCCGACCATGGATCCCTGAAAAATTCACTGGCTATCTGAAACTTTCTATTCCATTTGAAACATACCTCTTCAGGGCTGTTGATAATTTTGACATGAGCTTGCAATGACCAACAAGATTATGGCATTATACGTTTTGTATTTCTTAGGTTTGTATTTCCAAGTGCTCCATCAGGTGACATCAATTAATGTTAAAAAAACCCCACTGAACCATTCTACTGTATTTCTTTTCTGGACAATAAACTGACTCGTATATATATATTCTGATATAATTCCCCTGAGTTTATGTACAGTGCAAAAATCTCCACAGTTTAGCCTCCACTATGTTTACTAATAAAGAAAATTTTTTTATTGCTATGGAAATTCAGAAAGAAAGGCTTAAATGAATTGGTATTGTTCTTTGAGTCAACTGCCATCTAGAAAGAGAGAAATTCTAAAGGCATTGTTTCTAGATTTCTTTTTTCATTGGTTTTAAAATAATGGTAATAAATATCTAATCCTAACAGGTTTTTCAACAAACAGAAATACCTGCACTGGTCAAGACTAAACTGGTTTCATTCAGAACCTTCATTTTCAGTGAATACAAGTAACGGCATTGTTATGACAAGTTTTTGTTTGAATAATTAGAATATTTTCTACACTTTGTTCATGTAAAACTTGGCTCTAGAGATGAGAAAAAATATATGCACCTTTTATTTTTTGCATACATTGAATCTCACTAACAAGTTTTCAGAACACTAGAAAGGTAGGGTTTTATTGTAGCTGTCTTTTGGGGTTGCAAATTGTTAACATCTGCCTTTTAGTATCATTTTTTACAATAGTCTGCTCTCTCGATATCCTGTTAATGACTGTAATTTTCTAGTCGGCTGCTATCTGTCAAGGTAGTTTAAAGGTCAGTCCTTGCTATGTATTAGAGAACCTCATGTAGAAAGTGGGCATGGGTTCTTTACAACAAACGGAGCTTATGCTTGGATTTCCTTTGTGTTTGAAAACAGGGAGTTCAGCAGCCCCAGGTCACATTGATCTTTCAATTTCACTTTGCTTTGTTGCTTGATCTTTGGTCATACACTTTTCTAGTGACAGACTGCTACTTCTTTTGTTATCCATGCTGTATTCATAAGTCATGCCTTACTCATCTATAACTGGTAACACTGTGTTAAATCAGAGATGTAAATTTCTCACCCACTTCTCCCTTAGTGATCTCATTTTCTCGACTTCTAAATTCAATTACAAATGTCATTGGACACATACAATCTTTTCAGTGATATTTACAAATGTTATGCCATAAAGAAAATGAAGGAGTTTGTGCATTTATAGCTTTGTTTATACGTATCGAATTAAACATTTCAGTGGTGACTGTAAGAACGATTGCACATTTGCCTTAGAAACACCTGCAATTCCCCCTATGCCAGGTAATCACTAGTGTGACTTAAAACTGAAAAAGTGCATTTCCCCCATGGCTAAAATTACACAAAGATAACGAGAACACATTTAACTTCTTTTAGTGCAAAGGATGCCTTACATGAGGGATCTAACTCACATTTGAGGCATACATTTGAAGCAAATCATCTCACCAAATCATTGAATTGCTGAGGTTGGAAGGGACTTCTGGAGGTCATCTGGTACAAACCCCTTGCTTGAGCAAAGTCACCTAAACCAGGTTGCTCAGCACCTTGTCCGGTTGAATTTTGAGTATCTCCAAGGATGGAGACTCCACAACCTCTCTAGGGTTCAAACTCCTTTCCAGTAAAAAAGTTTGTCTTACATTTAAACAGAATTTCCTGTATTTCAATGTTGTCTAGAAAGTCACAATCATTTACAGTTATGCATTAATCTAAACTGTAGTCATTAATAAAATAGGTTGTAAAATACAGAAACTGAGAGCTGAATTAAGTTTATTCAGCACAGTTTAGTTCCTTAATCCTTATCAGCAGGGGACTAATCCAGCTGTCTTTGCTCATCAGTGGAATAGAAGAACTCAGCTGATCCCTTTGTGCAGGGACTCAGCTGTGAGAGGATTGCATCCTATAGATGAAGAATGTGACAAATAAGGTAGTGTTGGTTTTTGGGTTTTGTTTCTTAAAAAAAAAAACCAAACAACTTAAAAACTGCACCAGACTTCTCCTAAAACTTTGAATATGTAGTTCACAGATGAAAAATCAATTGCCTTCACTTCTCTGGAGTAAGGTCTATAGGTATATCTTTGACTGCAAGGTTGACATAACAGGTTGAATCCCATACACCATAGCAGAAAAGGAAATAGAGAGAGGCCTTAATCAATATTCACAGCCTCACCAGGCATTCTCAGAACACTAGTTTGAAATTAGACCTGGTCCTAAAGAAGATGGTGTTAGAACCATATCTCCTTTAGGTTAAAATCCTTAAGGTAGGACTATTTCTCTGCTCTCAAAAAGATGGTGGAAAAGACTGCATCCAAGCTTCTCTCATTCTATTGCATCTAGCTGTTGCGTTGACTTGTATTTAAGAAAGGTCTTAATTGTCACATCCACCTCCCTATGGAGTTTTATGGCTCTAAATTCCATCTGGAAGAGCTGAGGCCTTGTAACTTGCCTTGTCTTCAGCACTTCATCTTGTCATCTTCATCAGTCCCTCTAATTTAGTTGATGATGCTGATCGGTTGACCTGTTTAGGCCTCCTTTTAACAGGCAAAGGAGTGACCTACTCCAAGGTACCTATTTGTATATACTTCTGTTCTGCTCTGCTCTCTGAAGGAGCCTTTCTCTTTCTCTCTTCGCCTCTCCATTGTTTACAGAAGGAACATAAGGAGATTAACAAATTAAATTTGTTAGATAAACTGTGTAAGGAGTTTCTTCCTACTCCTTGTCCTTAACTCAGGCCTGCAGATCCCACTAAGATTAGTGCATATAAGTAAACTGTTGCAACACTGAGATTTACATTCAATTTTTGGCATTAGCTCTGAGTCTCAGAGCATCAGTTTCCCTTCAGTATGCAAGTTCAGTAAGTGTGATTGCAGCCATGAAAACAAGAGGCTGGCAAACCTGTGTGTGCAGTGTTCCACAAACCACCAGTCTAACAAATACCAGAGTCTATGAAGGCATAAGCTCTTCATTAATTGGATGATTGAATAGTAGGAAAGAGATCTTAAACTTTTGAGAGGATACTTAAAGACTTCTGTGTTTAAAAATTCATAGAAAAAGTCTACATAGAGGTAGACATAAAAATATTTCACAACTCATAAAAAGGAATATACTTCTGTTATAGAAATGCTCCTATTGGAATGAAAATTGTTTGCACAGGCAATTTCTGAAGAAGCCTTTTTTCTCCAGCTACAAGAAACTTCGCGCTCACAGACTCTTGTCCTGCTGGGAGATTTCAACCACCCTGACATCTGCTGGGAAAGTAGCATGGAGAGCTGTAGGCAATCCAGGAGACTTCTGGAGTACATGGAGGATAACTTCTTAAGACAGATAATAGACAGCCTTACCAGAGAGGATGTGATACTGGACCGGATGGTCACCAATACAAGTGAGCTCATCAGTGATGTCAAGATTGGAAGCAACCTGGGCTGCAGTGATCACACACGGGTGGAGTTCACAGTCCTGAGGGATAAGGGTCTGGTGAGGTGTATAGCCAGGATCCTGAATTTCAGGAAAGCAAAATTTCAGCTCTTCAAGGAGTTAGTCAATAGGACCCCCTGGGAAACTGCCCTCAGGGACAAGGGAGCAGAACAGAACTGGCAGGTCCTTAAGGACACTTTCCATAGGGTTCAAGAGCTCTCGATCCCCATGTGTAAGGAATCAGGCAAGGAAGGGAAAAGACCAGCATGGCTGAGTCATGACCTGTTGGTCAAACTAAAGGGCAAGAAGGAAATGCACAGGCAGTGGAAGCAGGGACTGGTATTCTGTGAAGAGTACAGGGACACGGCCCGGTTGTGTAGGGATGGGGTCAGGAAGGCCAAGGCACAACTGGAGCTGAACTTGGCAAGGGAGGCAAAGAATAATAAGGAGAGCTGCTTTAGGTATGTCAACCAGAAAAGAGAGGTTAAAGAAAGTATACCCTCTCTGATGAGCAAATCTAGGAAGGTGGTAACAACAGATGAGGAGAAGGCTGAGGTACCTAACTACTTTTTTGCCTCAGTCTTCACTGGCAACCTCATTCCTCACAGCTCCCGAGTCAATGGACCACAGGATGGGGACCAGGGGGCCAAAGTTCCTCCCACTGTAAGTGAAGGTCAGGTTCAAGACCACTTGAGGAACCTGGACATACACAAGTCCATGGGACCTGATGAGATACATCCCAGAGTCCTTAGGTAAATGGCTGATGCAGTTGCCAAGTCACTCTCCATGATATTTGAAAAGTCATGGCAGTCGTGTGAAGTCCCTGGTGACTGGAAAAAGGGAAATATTGCACCCATTTTTAAAAAGGGTAGAAAAGAGGACCTTGGGAAGTACTGAGCTATCAGCGTGACCTCTATGACTGGGAATATCATGGAGCAGATCCTCCTAGAACCTATGCTAAGGCACATGGAGGACGGAGAGGTGATTCAAGACAGCCAGCATGGCTTCAGCAAGGGCAAGTCCTGCCTGACCAATCTAGTGGCCTTCTATGATGGAATGACTGCATCAGTGGACAAGGAAAGAGCTATGGATGTCATCTATCTGCACTTCTGCAAGGCCTTTGGCACAGTCCTCCACAACATCCTTCTCTCTAAATTGGAGAGATATGGATTTGATGAGGATATGCGTTTGATGAGTACACTGTTCACTGAATAACAAATTGCTTGGACGGTCACATCCAGAGCATAATGCTCAATGTCTCAATGTCCAGATGGAGATCAGTGACAAGGGGTTTCCCTCAGGGGTCCATACTGGGACCAGTG
>NW_009614449.1:1762-2183 GCF_000690535.1 Cariama cristata | reverse complement strand
GGTTTGGGAGCCCGGCGCTTACCCCGGCCGCGGCGGGATGCCTCGCTCTCAGCTACCTTTCCTCTCGCTCCCGTCTCTCTTTTTCATTCGAGATTTAATGCCTCCTTAGAAAAGATAAGTTCATTTTTGCACACCTTGGGGTGGTGTGTTCATTTTCTGCCCAAGAAACGGATCTTCTTTCGGATTTTGTACATCTTGATTTATTCTTGGCTTACAGTTTGAAGTGGGTGCTCTTCTAAAAGGATTTATGCATAGGTTCACTATTTTTGTAGTTATGGTTTATATGATAAGCTTTTTATATTTAAAATCAATATGTAATCCTGTGGAGGAGCTTATCCTCTAAAACCCCATTTGTAAATCTATTTTAGCTTTGTTACACCGCACAGCCACAGTATTCCATAGATTGATTAGGTCCAGCAGC
>NW_009614449.1:0-1744 GCF_000690535.1 Cariama cristata | reverse complement strand
TATCAAATGGCCTGCTCTGATGATGATGCAAACTCTTTCAGGATTGCTAGTTGACTGGAACTAAAGATAAGACCTGACTGCAATCCCCCAATGTGCTCTTTACAAAACTAGTGTTAATTTTCATCAAAGTGCCAGGCTTATTTATTATAGTGGCGAGGTTGAAGGTTTTACTACGAGAACTTTCGACCATTTCTATTAAAGCATTTCTATGGGAACTGGCCGCCTGTTTGCTCAAAGTAATTATCAGTTTAAGCAATGGGGGGGGAAAAAAAAAAAAAAGAAAGACAACATGAAGTCAATGAAGATGAATAATTGAAAACATTTCTACTTTAACGTGAATTTAGCAAACTCTGTCATTTTAAACTGCCCGTCGCGAGCAGTGGCGCGGGGGCTTTAGCTTTCAACACTTTTAGCTCATATACAGCCTCAGAGCTTAATCCTATTTTTGTCCAGAGTGTAGCTTTTATAACAGTACTATTCCAAAATCTTCAAATTAATCACAGCCCATATTGTAGCTGCGCAGAGCTGCAGTCAGCCTGGGTAACTATATGTGACAGGTGTTATAGGTAATCCTGGCTTAAAAGGCACAACAGGTAGGAACCAAACTTGAACGCAGTTGCTTTTTTAAACACAGGGATGCTTCCCGAAACTGCGACCCGGCGGTATTTTGTTGGATAAAACAAAATTGCAGTGTAAGGTTATTTACATACTTTGCGCCAGTTCCTCTTTTAACCAATTGCTACCTGACTGTATTTGTTTTGGGAGGGGGAGAACTCAGACTCCTTTTCTAGGAAGCAAAGTAAAAACGCACGGGAGTATTTCTGCCGGCAAGTTTTCCTGTGGCATATTTCAAGCACTGACAATAAGCAAATGCAGAAACAAAACCCCAAAAAAACCCATTTTTGTTCCACAAAGTCCTGATACGATGTTATTTACCCCACGGGGCTGCAAGACGGGACAACAAAAACTGTAGCTCTTGGAAAGGGACCTAGAGAAAAATAGTAGTGAAGGACTGAGCGAAACCTGTACTAAATATTTTGACTGGTGTTTGCTGTTTCACAAGCTAAAATTGCTGCTGAAACTGGTGAGCTAGGGCGGCAAGCGGAAAACAAAAATGCTTTAAAAATAAGAGTTTTTCAAGTAAGCGAAAACCATCAAAATTGCACAATAATGAAACCAAGTCCAGGCAGAGATGGTGGATTTTGGGTCCCTTTTCATCCAGAGCTTCGTGTGCCCAGATGTGCCGGGGGGGGGGTTAACCTGAAAGTTGGGGGCCACGTCTGGGGGCAGCAAACGGCCCCGAAATTCTCAGCCGTGCCCCTGCCCTCCCTTTGTGCCCGGCTGACCGCTGTCGCCCGTCGCAAGGCGGTTTTGTCGCGCTGCGGCTGCGCTGCGCACGCAGGGGCTTTATTCGCGTGGGTAAAACCGTAAACCCCCCCGGTTTTGGGAGGCTCGGACTTGCAGGGGTGCAGAGCGGTGTCGGGGTGACCCGGGTCGAACGGAGGGAGCCTTCCCCCAGGGAGCAAGCGGCGGGGGAAGTCGAGGGACCGCCTTGGGAATTAGCACCTAAAAGGCTGCTGCCCAAATTCAAGCAGCTTGGACATGGATTTGATGGTGACCGGTAATTGGGGCTGGTCGCTCCGGGGTCGGTGTACACCTGCAACGTAGCGGGGGGGGCAACACGGTGGGAAAAGAAAAAAGGGGGAAGAAAAGAGAAAAGGGGAAGAGAGGGAGAAAAAGGAGG